>NC_045449.1:5686161-5769802 GCF_002776525.5 Piliocolobus tephrosceles
TGAGGTCCTGGGTCCTGAGATCCTGAGGTCTTGAGGTCCTGGGTCCTCAGGCCCTGAGATCTTGAAGTCCTGAGATTCTGAGGTCTTGAGGTTCTGAAGTCCTGAGATCTTGAGGTCCTGGCTCCTGGGTCCTGAGGTTCTGAAGTCCTGTGTTTTGAGGGTCCCATGTCCTGAGATCCTGAGATCCTTAGATCCTGTGGTCATGAGTCCTGAGTCCTGAGGTGAAAAGCACTGTTGGGGGGGTCTCCTGGAGAAGAGATATTTTCCCACCAGGGTTCCCTTCCTTTGCGAATCCTTAATAATCTGAGCTCCTTTGTAGACATAAACACCCCAGCTTTTCTTAATGATGTATGCATTTCATTATGATGGGTAAGGTACAGATTTACTTTTGAAAGGTGAATAAATTTGCTTTTTTTTTTTTGTTCAAGGGTGCATTGTCTCAGAGAAAAGATACTAAAAGTTTGACTACAATTTTGCAAGAGTCCAAGGGATGTTTTGTTGGTATAATAAAATCCTTGCAGTGAAAATGTAGAGAATGCAGACTGAGTGTACTGAACCCAGGGCTGCAGGGGCCAGGGTTACAAGGAGGGAGCAGGAACATCCCGAGGGGACCCTTCCATGCAGGGTGAGATAGTGGGGTCCTGGTCCTGGGACTGGGAGAGAGCTTCTACTGGCTGACTGTTCCTCTAGCCTGGAGTCCCGCAGGTTCTGGTGGGGAGAGTTGGAAAGGCACTCCCATTAGACCTGATTTTCTGTTTTCTGCTTCTGTCAGTGTCTCTGGGAGAGACTTACCTAAGGCTAGTGGGGTCTTGGACTTAAGAGAGTTTTGCTCCTGATTTGGGAAGAAAGCAGGACTCGCCCTTCTCCCTAAGCCCGCCGCATGACCGCAGAGTCTCACAGAGTTGTGGAGGAGAGGGTCCTGGGCACGTTGAGTCCTGATACTGGGAGGTGTGAGTCATTCCCCGCCCCCTCCTTGCTTGAATCAATCTCTTTTTTAAAAAATTTAAAGTATTAAAAAAATTTGGAAATAATTTTAGATTTACAGCAAGGTTTCAAAAATAATACTGAGTCCCTTTGTACCTTTACTCGGGTTCCCCAAATGTAATCATCTTCCATACTCACAGTATCATGATCACGACTAAGAACTTAGCATCAATATGAGAATCAAACTAATCTACAGGGCTTGTTTCTATTTGGCAAATTGTCTACATTGTGTTTTGTTGTCAAAGTTTTTTGTTTCCTTCGATCTGGGATAGTCCTCAGTCTATCATTTATGTCTTGGAAACTTTTGAAGACTACCGGCCAGCTGTTTTGCACACCGTCTCCTCACTGTGGTTTGCCTGATGTTTACTCACAATTACACTGAGGATTGCCTTTTTGCAAGAATCCTGCAGAAGTGAGGCTGTGTCCTCAGCACAGCCTATCAGGAGACATGCGAAGTCAGTGCATCTTGGTTAAAGTGGTATATGCCCAGTTTTTACACTCGTCTGTACTCCCTTTTTTTTTCTTTGAGACAGGGTCTTGCTCTGTTGCCCAGGTTGGGGTGCAGTGGCAAAATTACCATCACCACGTGCTGCAGTCTTGACCTTCCAGGCTCAAGTGATCCTCCCACCTCAGCCTCCCAAGTAGCTGAGACTACAGGCACGTGCCACCATGCCTGGCTAATTTTTTATTTTTTGTACAGACGGGGTAACCCTAGGTTGCTCAAGCTGGTCTTGAACTCCTGGGCTCAAGTGATTCTCCCGCCTCAGTCTCCCAAAATGCTGGGATTACGGGTGTGAGCCACCCTACCCGGCCTCTCCGTTTCTTTACCCGAGTCATCCGCCTTCACCTAATGGCACAGTGGAAACAATTGGTCAGAATAATTGGAACAATCCTCACATGCAGCACTTCTTACCTAAAAGGCATTTTCACATGTTACCTGATTTGAACTCACATCCTGGAGATAGCCCCATTTGCATGACCAGCTCATTCAATCTGTTCAGTTTACTGATAGAAATGCAAGCCTGTATTTGGAAGAAAAGAAGAAACAGTGTTTGTGTTTTCTCTGCAGGTTAAAAACGTGCTGGGGCCTTCCCTGCACTGCTATGTTTTATTTAAGAACTTTCCGCCGGGCGCGGTGGCTCACGCCTGTAATCCCAGCACTTCGGGAGGCAGAGGCGGGTGGATCACGAGGTCAAGAGTTCAAGACCAGCCTGGCCAAGATGGTGAAACCCCGTCTCTACTAAAAATACAAAAATTACCTGGGCGTGGTGGCGGGCACCTGTAACCCCAGCTACTTGGGAGGCTGAGGCAGAGAATTGCTTGAACCTGGGAGGCAGAGGTTGCAGTGAGCCAAGATCGTGCCACTGCACTGCAGCCTGGGTGACAGAGCAAGACTCTATCTCAAAAAAAAAAAAAAAAAAAAAAAAAACAGAAAACAAAAAAACAAAAATAACTTTCAGCTCCCGTTGTTTATCCTCACTTTATAGTGTGTGGCACAGAGTCTCAGAAAGGTGGGGAAAGCTGCCTAAGTTCACACAGCCAGGACGTGGTCTGCTCCCAAGTCCATGTTTTTCCCTCATTCTCCAGGATCGGGTCTTGCTCAAAGTCACCGAGCGATTTCACTCTGCTGGGTCACAAGCCCAGACGCCTGTGCAACCTCCCTAGAGAGTTGGGAACCGAGGAAATAATGATCATAAAATGTATATAGCGCGACATGATTGACAAGACTGTCCGTCTTTATGGCAGATCCTTGAGTCAGGTGTCGCTATCTTCATTTGGTAGAAGATGAAGCTGAGGGTAAGGGAGTTTGTGTGTCCTGCTCAAAGTGTCAGCCAGTTTGCCGCAGACCTGCAATTTTAACCCATGTTGTTCCACTCCAACCCCAATCCTTGACTATGTAAATACCTCCTTTTTCTCCACCTGGTTAGGAGCGTGCTGGTTCCCGGGCAGGGTGAGGGGTGCTGAGCCCATGAGGGAGGGGATACTCATCTTTTTTTTTTTTTTTTTGAGACAGAGTCTCGCTCTCTTGCCCAGGCTGGAGTGCAGTGGTGTGATCTTGGCTCACTGCAAGCTCCGCCTCCCAGGTTCACGCCATTCTCCTGCCTCAGCCTCCGGAGTAGCTGGGACTACAGGCGTCCACCACCACGCCCGGCTAATTTTTTTTGTATTTTTAGTAGAGACGGGGTTTCACCGTGTTAGCCAGGATGGTCTCGATCTCCTGACTTTGTGATCCGCCCGCCTCGGCCTCCCAAAGTGCTGGAATTACAGGCGTGAGCCACCGCGCCCAGCCAGATGCTCATCTCTTTTAGAATAAACAAGATCTCTCTGGGTATTACCTATATCCACAGGTGGTGTCTTACAGGTGATTTGCATGCTTCATAAAAACATAATTTATAGGAATGATAAAATTTTATGTGATGTATGAGACCCGTTAAATATATGAGGGAACCAGCAGGGCTCATGGATCCCTCTGCCGTCTCTGATTTGGCCAATCAGCAGTTAGCCCTTCAGGAAAGGCTGGTCTGAGCATTGTCCTGGGCCTGGTGTGATGGTCCCAGCCTCATGTGGATGAACCAGACAAAGTTCCAGGGATCTGGGGGAGGAGGGGAGACAAGAGGAAGACCCACAGAATCCCAAGGCCAGGGTGTGACTGAGTTGCAGACCCTGGAGCATTGTGGAAGGCTTCCTGGAGGCAGTGGCACTGCCAAGGACTCGTGACATTGGACGGGATTTAAGCAGAGGAAGGTTGGCGTTGCGTGGCCGTCCCAGTGATTGCAGGGGTGGGAATGGAGTGTGGGTCTCCGGAGTGGAGAAAAGGGAGCCTGGCGGTCTGACAGTTCTTCCTTCTCAGGGAATTGAAGCCTTAGGCAGGGCTGGTCAGAAACTCTGTGGATACCCGGGACACAGGATTTGAAGGCAGGAAGGAATCCGGAAATCCTTGTCGTCCGTGGCTGGCCTGTGCCATGAGATATGCCCCTTGTCAGTGCCAGAGACCCCATATCTGACAGCAGGAGGAAGGGGATTCTGGTTGAGGAAGAGGGAAGCAGAGGAAGAGGGAAGCAGAGGAGGCCTTGCGACTGCCTCCCGAGGCCCTGAGCATTGTGTTATGAGGAATACTCCGTTTGTAAAGGGAAGTGGGACGCGGGTCTACACCCACAGAAGGTGAAGTGGGGTCATATACCAGAATCTTCCTACAGGTAGATAATGGGACTAGCCGTTTCTCAGCCCTGCAGAAAAAAGGTTATAGAATCTTTTGACAAAAAGGAGAGAGAGAGACAGAAGGTCAAGCGCCCTGTGACTCTCTCGCAGAAGCAGGAAGAGACAAGGTCGTTGCCTTTCCAGCATGTTCTCTTGGTTTTCAGGCAAACTCTTTTAGGTGTGCCCTCCCTGTTCAGAAGCCTGAGCAGCACGCCAGAGCCCTTTCCTCCTGTGTCCCCGTATAGCCACTCATTTCCGACACTGCTCCCCAGTATATGCCACAGACCCTCAAACCTACATGTCCAGAATGAGCTCATCAACTTCACCTGAACCTGTTCCTGTCCTGGGCTCTCAGCTCACAGGTGACCTCGCTGGCCCCTAAGCCCGAAACAGAGGCATTTTTCTCTGTCTCCCTTGTCCCTCACCCCCATATTCAATCACCAAGCCCTGCCCCTTTTCCCCCCCAAATCTCTGGAATTCCCCCACCCTCTTTTCTATCCACCATCACTAGCAAAGACATCATGTCTTACCTTGTCCCTTGCATGGCCTAACCGCCTCCTTATGAGGCCATGGTCACTCTGCTAGACAACCCTTCACACCGCCCGGCAGCAATCTTCCCCACTCACATCTGGCCCCCGTCTCCCGCGTGCATAAAACTCTTCAGTTGTTCCCTGGTCACCTACGGCATCAAGTCCTAGGCCCTGGGCCTGGCATTCAAGGCCTTTCAGACTTGGCTCTGCTGCCTTTTGCAGTATATTCTCCAGCAGTCATCCCCAGTTGCCTGTTCTATGCCAATGTCACAGGTATTTGCCTGATAACCCTGTGTTGTTTCACTCCCTTTGGCTCTTCCAAGTGTAATTGACTCTCCCTAGACATGACATCCCAATATGTCTCTTTGGAAAACTCCTATTCATCCTTCAAAACCAACTCTTGTGACACCGCCTCTCTGAAGGACACCCCGATTTGCTTCATACATGAGCATTCTGCCCTCTCTACCGTCTGTGCATTAGCACATGATGTACCTCACTGGGATTATTTGTTTGCACATCTATTCCCATCGTAGTCTGTGATGTCCTTAAGGGCAGGGGTCAAATCTCTCTCTCTCTTTTCCTCTTTTTCCCTTTTTTCTCCCTCCCCTCCTTTCTGTCCTTCCTCCCCTCCCTCCCTCTCTCTTCTCCCCCTCTTCCCTTTTTCTTCCTCCTCCTCCTCCAGTCTTAACCTTTCAGCCGTCAGCTCTTTCCTGAGCACCAGCCGACATGCCAGCTCTGCTCTGAAGTTTGTGCATTCTCACAGAGCTGTGTCCTCGACAAGGCCCCACATCAATAGATTCCACAGTCCCCTTGGGATGTGAACTATAACGAGGAGTTATAGCCAGGCAATCTCACAGAAGAAGTGCCCTGAAGAAAGCAGAGTCGGGCATTGCACCTAGAGCAACCGTCAGGTGCAGCGGGGTGGGGTGGGGTGGAGGAGGTCTCTCCTAAAGAGGAACCATTTGGGCCTGAATGACAAGAGGGGTTTGGCTGTGCAAGGAAGCAAGAGAGCGCTCAAGAGAGACAGAACTGCTTGCTCAAAGGCCTTGTGGTGGGAATGAGCTTGGTGCATGGAAAGAAAGAGTAGGCTGATGAGGCCCAAGAGAAGTGAGCAGGGGAAGTAGATACAGCCTTGGGAGGTGAGGAAACAGGCCATTCCTAAATCCCTGCCTGTGTCTTGTGAGCCTCCAGTTAAATTGGGATCCCAGTACCAGAGCCACTAGCTAGTCCTCCCTAAGGGGACGAGAAGGAGAGCCAGGCATGGCTGTCTGCAGTGTGCCTCTCACGGATACTTCTTTGACCTGGTGGACAGCCCAGCGCCTAGCTGTCTGGCGGTGATCAAGGTGTCCCTCGCACGAAAACTTGTTGATTCTGACAAATGCCTTGGTGGTTGCTGTATCCAGCGAATGCCCGCCTGACCGCTGCTCTGAGCTGGGAGCTTGTGTTATCCCCTGAGTCCCGGGAAAAACCTGCTGGGGCAGCCCCCGGTTCTTCCTTTCTCCTCTGCAGTTGGGGTTCTCTGTGTTCAGGGATTACCCAAACCACAGCTTTCTCTGGAGACCAGTGACGGCAAAGCGTTCTCTTCTGCTCCTGCCAAGTCATCCCCATTCAGCTCCAGGCCTGCGGCATTGCTTGGAGACTTCTGCTCACTGCCGTTGGAGGAAGATGCTGACTCAGGCCAGATTCCATGTTGGGATGCGTGGCCTTGGTCTTCCTCCACCCCACACGCTCCTTCTGTAGCTTTGTGCGTGGTTACTCCTGCCTATCATTCAGGCTTTGACTCAGACAGCACTTACTCAAGAGAACTTTTTTGGTACATGCATAGTTTTAAATTAAAAAATTTTTTTTTTTTTATTTTTTAAATGTAGTATTTTGGATTCAGGGGATACATGTGCATGTGCGTCACATGGTATATTGTGTGATACTGAAGTTTTGGCTTCTATTGATCCTGCCACCCAAAGAGTGAACGTAGTCCCCAGCAGGAAGCTTTTTAGCCCTTGCACCCATCCCTCCCTCTCCCCTTCTGGAGTGTCCTGTATCTGTTGTTCCTATCTTTGTGTCATGTGTACTCAATGTTTAGCTCCCAATTATAAGTGAGAATTTGTGGGATTTGGTTTTCTGTTTCTGTGTTGATTTGCCTAGGATAATGGCCTCCAGCTGCATCCATGTTGCTGCAAAGGACATGAGTTCGTTCTTTTTCATGGCTGCATAGTATTCCATGGTATATATGTATGACATTTTCTTAATCCAGTCCACTGTCAATGGACACCTGGGTTGATTCCACATCTTTGCTATTGTAATGAGTGCTGCAATGAACATCTGCATGAGATGAGGAGACCTTCCTGATTACCTTTTCTTTTTCCTTTTTTTTTTTTTTGAGCTGGAATCTCACTCTGTCACCCAGGCTGGAGTGCAGTGGTACAATCTTGGCTCACTGCAACCTCCACCTCCTGAGTTCAAGTGATTCTCCTGCCTCAGCCTCCAGAGTAGCTGGGATTACAGGCACACACCACCACGCCCGGCTAATTTTTGTATTTTTAGTAGAGATAGGATTTCACCCTCTTGGGCAGGCTGGTTTTGAACTCCTGACCTCAAATGATCCTCCTGTCATGCGCGTCCATGTGAAGAGACCACCAAACAGGCTTTGTGTGAGCAACGTGGCTGTTTATTTCACCTGGGTGCAGGCGGGCTGAGTCCGAAAAGAGAGTCAGCGAAGGGAGATAAGGATGGGGCCGTTTTATAGAATTTGGGTAGGTAAAGGAAAATTACAGTCAAAGGGGGGTTGTTCTCTGGCGGGCAGGAGTGGGGGGGGGTCACAAGGTGCTCAGGGGGGGGGCTTTTTGAGCCAGGGTGGGCCAGGAAAAGGAATTTCTGAAGTTAGTCTTTTTTTTTTTTTTTTTGAGAGGGAGTCTCGCTCTGTCGCCCAGGCTGGAGTGCAGTGGCGTGATCTCGGCTCACTGCAAGCTCCGCCTTTCGGGTTCACGCCATTCTCCTGCCTCAGCCTCCCGAGTAGCTGGGACTATAGGCGCCCGCTACCACGCCCGGCTAGTTTTTTGTATTTTTTAGTAGAGACGGGGTTTCACCGGGTTAGCCAGGATAGTCTCGATCTCCTGACCTTGTGATCCGCCCGTCTTGGCCTCCCAAAGTGCTGGGATTACAGGCTTGCTTGAGCCACCACGCCCGGCCAGGAATTTCACAAGATAATATCATTGCTTAAGGCAAGGACGGGCCATTTTCACTTCTTTTGTGGTGGAGAGTCATCAGTTAAGGCGAGGCAGGGCATTTGCACTTCTTTTGTGATTCTTCAGTTACTTCAGGCCATCTGGGCGTATATATAGTGCAAGTCACAGGGGATGCGATGGCTTGGCTTGGGCTCAGAGGCCTGACACCTCCCACCTCAGTCATCCAAAGTGATGGGATTACAGGCGTGGGCCTTTTCTGAGCGGCACTCTCTATACTCTTTATCCCCTTGCCTTGTGTTATTTTTCTCCCTGACTCTTCCATCCATGCTTGGGGGATCCACCATTAAAATGCAGACTCCTTGAGGGTAGAGACGTGTCTCTTCTGTTTACCCCGTTACTTATCTCCAGGGCCCAGAACACTGTCCAGCACACAGTAGTGCTCAGTAAACATTTTCTGAGTGAATGATGGTGCTTTTCCTCCCCCCCCCACCTTTTTAGTGATTAATATGCATGCATTTCTCATCAAAGAGCAGATTGTGTCAAACCCATAGAGCGCTTGACTCTTGCGTGGCTTAGAACTCATTATCTTCCAGCAGCAAGTTGAGAAATTCTTGGACAGAGATTTAAACAAACGCTCAAGTTGCCGCTTTGACCTGACTAACCTTCCGGTGAGTTGAGAGTCATAAACCATTATTGTCTCTGCAGGCGGGGAGTACTGCAGGCGCCTCTTGGCACCTGGCGCCTCTGTCTGAATTAGTAGCTCGTTCTCTCTATCTGATGCTGGGCCAGGAATGGGAGAGTTTACACTTCCCTATGTGAACTTACTCTTGGCATCTTTAATGGTGTTCTGTGACCACAGAGACACACTCAGAATCAGAGAATCGGAAGGCATTTGTTGGTTTGGTTTTAGAGCCCAGAAAAACCAGTGAATGAAAAAGACAGGCCCAGGATGGTGTGTAGGCCAGCTGGGAGGGCCCAGACCATTGCCCAGGACCCGACTCCTCACCTGGTGTTTTCCCATTGCTCTGGGCTGGGAGCCATGACCCTGGCCCCACAAAACTCAGTTTGTGCCTCCCCAATATGCCTGTAACAGGCACAGGGCTATCTTTCTCCTGTTTTCACTGCCTCTCCCTTAGGTGGGCTAGTTGGATGGTGTAAGATGATTCCCCATTCTCAGAGTTTCTGTGCTCATCCCTGCCACTTGGCAGCTGTGGCTTTTCATGAAATTTATGCAGGAAACGTTTTTTTAGTCGTAGTCAAATACACAAAACATTAACTTGACAATATTAACCATTTTGTTTTTTTGAGATGGAGTTTGGCTCTTGTTGCCTAGGCTGAAGTGTAATGGTGCAATCTTGGCTCACTGCAACCTCCGCCTCCTGGGTTCAAGCGATTCTCCTGCCTCGGACTCTCAAGTAGCTGGGCTCACTGGCATGTGCCACCACACTTGGCTAATTTTTGTGTATTTTTAGTAGAAACAGGGTTTCACCATGTTGGCCAGGCTGGTTTCAAACTCCTGACCTCAAGTGATCTGCCCACCTTGGCCTCCCAAAGTGCCAGGATTACAGGCATAAGCCACCACGACCGGCCACAAGATACATTTTCACTGGGATGTCAAACCTCTACATTTCCCCAGTTGATGAAAAAGACCTTAGTGGGTTTAGAGAAAAATTCCTTCAGTTTCTTTTTGTGTGCTAGCAAGAACTTTCACACTTCCTGTGGGGCATGAGTCAACCAGGAGCTGTCTGGTGCTCCATGGTTGCCACTGGGCATGGTGCCCTGGCATTCAAAGAAGACGGCACAAGGACTAGAGTCAGGACGGAAGGCAAGGTTCTCTTGGGCTGGGGTTACCTGCAGGTGAGGGCTTTGAGCCCAAGAAAGCTCCTCTTGTGCCTCTGAGCCGCCTCTTACAGCACTCAACTAGCCCACCTGAGGGAGGGGCAGTGGAAACAGGGAAAAGATGACCGTGTCCCTGTTACAGGCATATTGGGGAGGCACAAACTGAGTTTTGTGGGACCAGGGTCATGGCTCAGCCTAAAGCTGGGGCCAATTCACCTATCAGGATTTATCCACGTAGAATTAGCCCTTGACATTGCAGACCTGCCTCAGGCAAAGAAGATGAATGCCAGAGGACAGAGAGGGCCTTTTTTTTCCCTCCTGCAGGTCTCAGTGGATAGTGTTTTGTTTAATTTAATTTAGGGGAGCTAAATAATTAAACATGAGGCCAAAGTACATAAGAAAGTGGCAGTCCTTTATTGCAAATATGCGCACACTCTCAGGATTGGTTCTCTGGTCCTCAGGTGTGGGGGGCGGCCAGGGAAGTCGCACCAGCGCTCTTGGTTGAGGTTCTCTGGTCCACAAGTAAGAGGGGCCGAAAAAGTCACGCCGCTCCTGCGCTCCTGCCAGCGGCGGACTTTTATGCATTGGTACTGGAAGGGGGCGGGCAGTGGGCGGGATAAGGGCGTGATAGGGGCGTCTCCATAGGCGTGGCCGGGTAAGTTTCCATCTCTTCGGATTGAGGCCACCTGGTGCATGCTCGGTTGATCTGCATCCCGCGCGCGGGAAAATTGGTGAAGAAGAACCCGGAAGCAACATAGATTGTGCCTTCTTGTTCACCTTCCTCCATCTTGTCCTTTCTCCCTCACCTAAACAGATAGGAAGGGCAAAGAGAAGAAAACCCTGGCCTGCTAACAGATCGAGGAGATGGCAGGCAAGGCGGCTTCAGCCTCACAGGGAGGCCGGTCCTGTCCTGGGTTCAGTACTTTGTTATCAAGCTACTTCAGGTGCATTAGTGACTCCTTGATGTTAAATGCCTGCTAATTAGCAACAGCTGCAATTTGCCTCGCTTGGGGGCGTTGACACCTGGGCTGGGAGCTCTCTGTCCCGGGAGAGAGGAGGACATTAGAGAAAGCCACAGGCCGGTGGGGGAACTGTGCCAAGAAATAGTGCCCTGGTGGCTGAGGTGTCCTGTACCATCAGGACTAGCATGGTGACGTTTCAAATTCCAGCTCTGACGTTTGCAAGCGGTGTGCACTTGGGGAAGTGCCTTCTCTCTGAAACTGGTTCTCATCTCCGATATGAGCCTTGTGCCTCATAGAGCTGCTACAGCATTAGATGAGATGATGCCTGCAGAGCTCGGCACAGAGCAGGCTTGTTGAAACCCTCGATGGCTGGCTGAGCGGTGTGTTTGAGTAAGTTGTAAGAAAGTAGCAAATCTGGTGTTTCTCCTTCATGTCTATCCTGCCTCAGTTTCTCTTGGTGACCTCCTTTGAATGGACTGATGGCTGCCTCGGTGGCCAATCTTACCTTGGGGCCTTACCCCCCCTCTCTATCTTGGTCCCACCATTGTGAAGAATACTTGGCTGGGAAAAATAGTTTTCTGATCATTAGACCAAAGGTCCAGGGCACTAGGGAAGTTTGCTGTGTGGCTCTTTTGGGGGGTGGGGGACTGGGGGTGGAGAGGGTGCTGGCAGAGGGAAGGAGAGATCTGAGTCTGGTGGGGCTTCTTGGAAAATGTGAGCTCTGAGCCTCTGTTTGAATTCCCAAGGTCTATCCACAAGGATACCTCCATGTCAACTTTTTTTTTCTTTTAATTTTACTTTAAGTGCTGGGATACATGTGCAGAACGTGCAGGTTTGTTACATAGGTATACATGTGCCATGGTGGTTTGCTGCACCTATCAACCCGTCATCTAGGTTTTAAGCCCCGCATGCATTAGGTGTTTGTCCTAATGCTCTCCCTCCCCTTGCTCCCCACCCCCTGACAGGCCCTGGTCTGTGATGTTCCCCTCCCTATGTCCGTGTGTTCTCATTGTTCAGCTCTCACTTATGAGTGAGAACATGCGGTGTTTGGTTTTCTGTTCCTGTGTTAGTTTGCTGAGAATGATGGCTTCCAGCTTCATCCATGTCCCTACAAAGGACGTAAACTAATTCTTTTTTATGGTTGCCTAGTATTCCATGGTGTATATGTGCCACATTTACTTTATCCAGTCTATCATTGATGGGCATTTGGGTTGGTTCTACGTCTTTGCTATTGTACATAGTGCTGCAATAAACATACATGTGCATGTGTCTTTATAGTAGAATGATTTATAATCCCTTAGATATATACCCAGTAATGGGATTGCTGGGTCAAATGGTATTTCTGGTTCTAGATCCTTGAGGAATCACCACACTGTCTTCCATAATAATTGAACTGACTATTAATGAAAGGTCTGAATGAAGGTGGTAGCAAGAGAAACCTTGGTGCACAGGGTTTCACTATCTCTCTGACACCTTTCTCTCCACTCCAGGCTCTGATCCTCATGATAGGCCTGTGAGGTGAGTGTGAAGGAAACGTGGAGGAATTTGTCGTTCAAATAAGTGGAAGTAGCTCCTGTTCCTATGGACGCCTTATGGTTCAACTCTGCATCTATCAGCCACACAGCGTCTTTCCAATAGATTCCTTTTTGGCTTAAGTTAGAGTAGCTTCTATGGCTTGACAAACACACACACACACCCCCAGGTTAACTGACAACCAGTAATGGAAAATCATGTGACTATAGTAAAAGAGTCTTACTCTACTTGTAGCCACAGGGTTGAGACTGCAAAAACCAAACTCACGGGTGGATATTGCTGTCGCTGCCTTATTGTGTCTCACCAGACTTCACGTGACGGAAAGGATTTCAGATGGCATCCACTAACAGCAGGAACAAATCTTGGAGGGTCTGGAGACATCATCATATCCACATTAACTGCCCTGTCTTGACCTGTTTATTGGTCTTTACTACCAGCTTTGAATAGACCCCAGAGCATGAAGAGGTTCTTGCTGTAGTTTTCTGTTGTTGCTGTATCGAATTACCATAAACTCATTGGCTTACAGCAACACATATTTGTTACCACACAGCTCTGTAGGTCAGAAGTCTGACCTAAGCCTCCAGGGGCGAAAATAAAGGTCTCGGCAGAGCTGTATTCCTTTCTGAAGGCTCTAGGTGAGAGTCTGTTTTCTCGCCCTTTTCCAGTCCTGGAAACTTCCCATATTCCCTGGCTTGTGGCTCCCTTCCATCTTCAAAGCCAGCAATAACCAGTCAAATCTTAATCACCTTACCTCACCTCACCTCTCACCTCACCCCGACCTCACCTCACCTCACCCCGCCTCTTCTCTTTTGCCTTCCTTTTCCATATGCAAGGATCCTTGTTGATTATATTGGGCTCACCTGGATGATCTTCCTATTTTGAGGTCGGTTGATTAGCAATCTTAATTCCGTCTGCTTCCTTAATTCCCCTCTGGCGTGTAACTAATTTATTCACAGGTTCTGGGGATTAGAATGTGGACATCTTGAGGGTAGGGTGGGGATGGAGAGGTGTTAATCTCCCTAACAATTCTCCAGCTGTTCCAGGCTGCAGTTACGGTATTAAATGCTTTGTCATTTGGCCTTTTGGGATACTCTATGGTGACTTGGATAAGCCCTGATTTGAAAAATCACAGTGAAGCTCCTTAAACGTTGGAGCATTAGCAAGTACTTAAACTTCTTTTGTGAAATGGAAGCTGAATA
The DNA here is from genome assembly GCF_002776525.5 of Piliocolobus tephrosceles. Taxonomy (NCBI): domain Eukaryota; kingdom Metazoa; phylum Chordata; class Mammalia; order Primates; family Cercopithecidae; genus Piliocolobus; species Piliocolobus tephrosceles. The sequence continues at coordinate 5,699,589 of NC_045449.1, forward strand.
TCTAGTCAGGGAAGGTAGATAACCTTGCAATCTGAGCTATTTAGGGGTTATTGACTGATTTAGTCATGACGTTAGGTTTTCCCAACAACAATCCATCAAAGAGAAGTGCTGTATATGGAAACAAAACTTCTCAAATAGGTCTTGGATAAGGTATCCATGAAGACCTGCATAGAGCCTATGAATGGGTTCAACAATGTGGGGCAAGCTTGTTCTGGAAATCATTGCTATTGATTCTGATTTGCCAGCAGTAGCAGCTAACCTTGATGCTTCTGGTTCTGAAGAACTTTGAAAGGTCTGAGATCTTACCTTGCAAGGTGTTCAGTTTGTTACAGTTTCTTTTTTTTTTTTTTTTTTTTTTTTTTTTTTTTGAGACGGAGTCTTGCTCTGTCGCCCGAGCTGGAGTGCAGTGGCCAGATCTCAGCTCACTGCAAGCTCCGCCTCCCGGGTTTACGCCATTCTCCTGCCTCAGCCTCCGGAGTAGCTGGGACTACAGGCGCCCGCCACCTCGCCCGGCTAGTTTTTTGTATTTTTAGTAGAGACGGGGTTTCACCGTGTTAGCCAGGATGGTCTCGATCTCCTGACCTCGTGATCCGCCCGTCTCGGCCTCCCAAAGTGCTGGGATTACAGGCTTGAGCCACCGCGCCCGGCCTGTTACAGTTTCATAAATGTTGGCAGAAGACATGAGACTCCTGGATCAGAGAAAAAAGACTATTACTCACAGCAGGCACAGCAGACAGCATGAGCTTCATGTTTGTATTAGCAGTCCTTATCCCCAGGTTCCATGAGGTGATGCAAAATGGCCCAGCTGGATGCTGCATATGCAGTAGGTTTGTGTCTCAGAGAAGGAACCCAAGCTTAGGAAACTCCAATGTTTTGTAATGAGCTGCAAGCAAACCTGCTTCATCCTTTGCCTCAGAGGGAAACATTCTTTTTATTAGCCTGGACAGTGATCAAATCTTCCCTCTTCTCTGGAGAGAGATGCTATATCTTTTAAGGCTGTGTGCTATACAAGCATCCTTGAAAAGATAGTGTGGTACAAAAGCTGTCAATGTCTCTGCTCAGAAGGCCTGCAGAAGTGTGGGAGACCCACGGAAAATGTCTGGTATGGTAATAATACTGGTATACGATGCCTTCAAAGTCCACTCGTACCTGGCCCTGTTCATTCAACTCATTTAATCCTTAGTAGATTCTATTATCATTCCCATTTAAAAGACGAAAGAAAACTGAAGGTGCAGAGAAGTGGATCCACAGATGGCAGATCTGGGAGTAGAGTAGAGATCTGGGTATACAGCCCAAAGTCTGGGCCCTGTACCATATTCTGACGGGACCAGCCAGCCACGTGGTGGCAGCCTGCTTCCCTAGTGAGCAATTTTCATTATGGAAGTGGCTACAATGGGACCTCCCTGGAATACACACCGATTTGCAATTTGGGCTTGTTTTTCTCTGCCTCCACGCCTTCCCTGGCCATAACCACTACTTATGAACTTAGTGAATGGCTGTTTTTTTTTTTTTGGATGGAGTTTCACTCTTGTTGCCTAGGTTGGAGTGCAGTGGCGCAATCTCAGCTCATTGCAACCTCTGCCTCCTGGGTTCAAGCGATTCTCCTGCCTCAGCCTCCCGAGTAGCTGAGATTACAGGCATGCACCACCATACCTGGCTAATTTTGTATTTTTAGTAGAGATGAGGTTTCTCCACGTTGGTTAGGCTGTTCTCAAACTCCTGACCTCAGGTGATCCACCCGCCTTGGTCTCTTAAAGTGCTGGGATTACAAGTGTGAGCCACTGCACCTGGCCCGTGAATGACTTTTGTAGCACATAGGATCTTGTACAGATCACTTTCCGTTTAAAGAGTCATATTACAACAAAAGACAGGGGTCCATGGACTGAGGCCTATGAGTCTCACTGGTACCCCATTTTCAACAAGAAGCTGCCTCTAAAAAGATTTGAATGGTCTATTGAAAAACTGGCTGGAATAACAGTCCCAGCTGGAGATGATAGCTCATAACCTTGGGATGCTGTCTTGCAGGGTGTGAAATATATTCCGAACCAACACCCAATACGTAGTGTAGAAGGGGTGTCCCCACCAAGGGTCCTCTTTCATCATATGCCTTCACTTCCATCATGTATTAGATAAGTTTTAGTTCCTGAGGGACAGTTGCTTCCAGCAAGAATCACAATCAAATTCCATCCCATTGGAACCCCAGATTGTCCCCTGGTTATCATTAGAGGGGAATTTGGTGTCTCCTATGTTGATTGCTCTGTGGAAGGACGGATTGAGGGATTTTGCTCCGCAAATGAGGCTCAAATGAAAATCCCCCTCTTTCTGCCACTATACCCAGGGATAAAGTTAATGGGTGCTGATCAGCAAAGGAGAAGACACTGAAGGATGCAATGTTTGTACTGATTTAGCAGGTGAGGAACCCTGGTCAACTAAGGCATATAAGCGAGGGGAATTAGGAAGGACCATCATAGGCGAGAAAGTCGTAAATATGAGCTTTGTCATGTGACTTAAGGCAGAAATGAAGGCGATGGCCTTTACTTGTATTTTTTTATTTGTTTTCTGCTAAAAGGTTAAGACGTATCTTTTCTTATTCATATCTGTAAGGTATATAAATGTAGTTAAACTTCCTATTGTGTTCAGAGGTGGCAGAGTATCGAAACAGAAGGATTATGATAAAACCTGAAAAAGAAGGGACATTTTCCAGAGATCCTAGACTTTATTTTATTTTTTGAGACGGAGTCTTGCTCTATCGCCCAGGCTGGAGTGATGTGGTGCCATCTCAGCTCACTGCAACATCTGCGCCTTGGGTTTAAGTAATTCTCCTGCCTCAGCCTCTCGAATAGCTTGGACTACACATGCCTGCTGCTATGCCTGGCTAATTTTTGTATTTTTAGTAGAGACAGGGTTTTGCCAAGTTGGCCAGGCTGGTCTCGAACTCCTGACTTCAAGTGATCTGCCCAGCTCTGCCTGCCAAAGTGCTGGGATTATAGGTGTGGGCTTCTGTGCCCGGCCAGATCCTACATTTTAAAGCTGGACACAGCATTGGGTTTTCATCTTTTAAAGGAGGGAGGGAGGTATTGTGTTTTTGGCCAACCATGAAGTGGTTATTTAAATGCAGCTCCTCCAAGATCTATTTTTTTTTTTTAGTTTTGAGATGGAGTTTCACTCTTGTTGCCCAGGCTGGAGTGCAATGGCATGATCTTGGCTTACCGCAACCTCCGCCTCCCGGGTTCAAGCGATTCTCCTGCCTCAGCCTCCTGAGTAGCTAGGACTACAGGCATGTGCCACCACGCCCAGCTAATTTTTTGTATTTTTAGTAGAGACAGGGTTTCACCATGTTGGCCAGGCTGGTCTCAAACTCCTGACCTCAGGTGAACCACCTGCCTCGGCCTCCCAAAGTGCTGGGATTACAGGAGTGAGCCACCACACCCGGCTCCAAGATCTTAATGTTAGTAAAAATTGCTGTGTGTGTGTGCACATGCATGTGAAGTGGTAAGCCAAAGACAAATGTAGTGAATGTCTGGTTATGGCCCACCCAATCTCCTCCTCACTTCTTCTGTCAACAGCATTTGGGGGAAATTGCCCATCCCCAACTCTACATTCTCCTGAGGGAGCTGCCAATCACAGCCCAGGACAATAACTAACCCACTTCACCTTCATGCTCAGTGATCTGCAGACTAAGACACCATTGTCCAGGGCCCAGGGTGGCTGAGAGGTGTGACTGTGTCCCAGAGGACTGGCTCTCCACTAAGATTAGACTGAATGACCCACACTGAGGCCAGGGATGCAGTAGGAACCTGGTGTCTCATTCAGAGGCAGCCAGCTTGGACGAGGCATAATTTATAATATTCTGTGTAAATATTTTATGCAGTTTCTGGTTACCTTCTAGAAATGAAGAAATCAAACCCTTTCTGAATCAAATGAAAGTCAGCTTTATTCTAAAGATTCATTGTAGATATTGGAAAATTCCCCAAGAAATGCACTTTTAGCCGCTAAGGAAAACAGTATAATGGTTCATTAAAAAATTAAAAATAGAATTACCGTATAATCCACCGATTCCACTTCTGGGTATATGTCCAAGAGCACTGACAGTGGGGTCTCGAGGAGATATTTGCACACCCATGTTCATTGTGATGTTATTCACAATAGCCAAAGCTGGAAACAACCTGTGTCCACTGACAGATGAATGGCTAAACAAAATAAGATATATGCATAAACTGGAATATTATTCAGCCATAAAGAGGAAAGAAATTTTGGCCGGGTGCAGTGACTCATGCCTGTAATCCCAGCACTTTGGGAGGCCGAGGCGGGTGGATCACCTGAGGTCAGGAGTTCGAGACCAGCCTGGCTAACATGGTAAAACCCCATTTCTACTAAAAATACAAAAAATTAGCTGGGCGTGGTGGCACACGCCTGCAATCCCAGCTACTTGGGAGGCTGAGGCAGGAGAATCGCTTGAACCTGGGAGATGGAGGTTGCGGTGAGCCAAGATCAAGCCACTGCACTCCGACTTGGGCAACAAGAGTGAAACTCCGTCTCAAAAAAAAAAGAAAAATAAAAGGAAAAAAACTTTGACTCGTGCTACACAACATGGATGAAACTTGAGTATACCATGCTAAGTGAAATAAACTATTCACAAAAGGGCACATACTGTATGATTCCACTTACATGCGGTCCCTAGAGTAGTTAAATTCAGAGACAAAAAGTAGAAAGGTGGTTGTCAAAGGGGCGAGAGGATGGGGAGTGATTGTTTAATAGGTACAGAATTTCAATTTTGCAAGATGAAAAGCGTTCTGGAGACAGATGGTGGTGAGGGTGGCACAGCAGTGTGAATGTACTTCATACCAGAGAACTGTACACTTAAAAATGGTCACAATGGTAAATTTTATGTTAGGTATATTCCACCGCTTTAAATAAATAAAAGAAATGGGCCAGGTGTGGTGGCTCACGCCTGTAATCCCAGCACTTTGGGAGGCCGAGGTGGGCAGATCACTTGAGGTTAGAAGTTTGAGACCAGCCTGGCCAATATCGCAAAACCCCATCTCTACTAAAAATTGAAAAAATTATTCAGGTGTGGTGGCACATGCTTGTAATCCTAGCTACTAGGGAGGTTGAGGCAGGAGAATCACTTGAACCTGGGAGGTGGAGGTTGTAGTGACCTGAGGTGGTGCCAGTGTACTCCAGTCTGGGCAACAAGAGCGAAACTCCATCTCAACAAAACAAAACGAAAAAAGAAATGCAGTTTTGTAATTTTCAAAGACCTATGGTACTATGGACAGAAAGTTTGTAATGGGCAGAGGGACCTACACTAAGGGACAGATTTTCTAGGAAATTGGGATTGGCACGAAGGTGTAATGTTGATGATGCTGAGTTGGTTTTAAACACCTTATGAAATCTGTGTATCGGGCTTAAGCTCTGATCCTGCTCAGTGAGGCTGATGTTTGCAGAGAACACTGGGCCATCTCCTGCTCTGTTCCTGCTGCGAATCACACATGCTGAAACTTTTGCCTGCCCACAACGATGCTGGGATTCTTGGACCCACAGGGCTTTCTGCTTCGGCGGAGGCCTTTGGGGAGCGGGTGACACCATTCTATGTAACAGGGCTGCTTCCAGGCTCCTCCCCTCTAGGGCAGGGTGAGGATGGACTGCAGGCCATTGGGCCTTTGACCTGGCTGTGCCTGCGCGGGCACTGTGGGAAGTGCCTGGGGAGCCACTCTGAGCAGCAGGAACCTGTTTTTCTCCCTTTACAGCATTTCTGGCTTGGTCTCTCACCTCCAGTGTGGGCTATTGTGGAAGCTGGACTTGAAGGACCAACTTGGCTATCAGCTTGCGGAGTGACCGTACCAAGTCCTTTATCCCAGTGGGCCTTGCCTTCCTGTTGATAAAATGGGAGAGAACAGTGAATCTAGTCTGGTGTGAATCAGAGCAGGGGCAGTGCAGATGGCGGGGAGAGGATGAAGAGCAGGAACCAGTGGAAGTAGAATTGGATGCGACTCTTAATTCACAAATGCAGGAATAAAAGGAATATTCTAATTCTTAGTTTTATTCTAAATCCACCTAAGTCTGACTGAGTCCATATCTCACCGAGAGGGTGGGAGAATCAGCTTCATTCATCGACAGGCTCCTCCTTCTCCCCATTTCTTGGGCTCCATGAAGATTTCAGGAGTTTAAGGGGCACCTGGAAAATAGGCTAGGTGTTTAATTTCTAGGTCATGACAGGAATTGTCACAGAATCCTCATTTCCCAGTGTGGTCTCTGGAAGTCCAGCAGCTTTCTGATTCCCTTGGGGGCTGAGAATTTTTGCCGCGGCTGGGAAATGTTAGCATCCAATTTTGCAAGGACAGCATGCAGGAGGAGGAGCAGGGTTGGAGGAATCCTCTCCAGGACACGCCTAGCTCGTGGGACATAGCTCCCAGCTACTCCAGAATCTCCAAGGGCTTTCCTATTTCCAGTCTGGTAGAAACCGGCCCCAAACCTCTTGTCACTTCCCAAAGCCATTCTTCCTTTCTCTGTCAGAAATATCAAGCATAGGCCGGGCGCGGTGGCTCACGCCTGTAATCCCAGCACTTTGGGAGGCTGAGGCGGGTGAATCACGAGGTCAGGAGATTGAGACCATGGTGACACCCCGTCTTTACTAAAAATACAAAAAAATTAGCCGGGCATGGTGGCGGGTGCTTGTAGTCCCAGCTACTCGGGAGGCTGAGGCAGGAGAATGGCGTGAACCCGGGGGGCGGAGTTTGCAGTGAGCTGAGATCGCGCCACTGCACTCCAGCCTGGGCGACACAGCGAGACTGTCTCAAAAAAAAAAAAAAGAAAAGAAAAAGAAAAAAATATCAAGCATAACCTCATCAAACAGTTGAGGATTTTACAAAAGTCTGGAAAGACCTTTGACTTCAGGCAGTTTCTGTATTCTGCCCAGCCAAAAATAAATAAATAAATAAAGTGTCTCTAAGACAGGGAATTGCACAAGAAGAAAAAGAAAAGAAAGAAAACAAAGAAAAGGATTATGGGCCTGAAACTGGGATAGAGAGAAGAAATACAGAGAAAAATGACACCAATTCATATCTCAGATAAGTTTTTTCCAATCTGCATGAGCTCTTAGCAGATCGTGATCAGCATAACAAAGAGAGAGAGTAGCGTAGAAAATATGAGAGTACCTCCCACATAGCAAGGGTGTGGGTTGTTTCATACATTAAGAGGAGTGTTCTGAGCTGGTCGTAGTTGAAAAAGTTGATCCTGCCAGAGATGAAGGGGGTGGGGCAGGCATCTGTATTAAAAACAAAACTCACAGGTGAATTTAATGTACCGCTCAGGCTGTGAACCTCTGGTTTAGATACTGATCAGACGACAGTGTGGGGAACCAAAATGTTGGTATTTTTTAGCCTGCCTAAAGCCATTCAGCAAAAGACAGACTCTTTTGCTGTCTGGCTAAAGAGTGGAGGCAGGAGGCAGGTGGTGAGGGCAGATAATGAGTTCAAAGGGGGGAATGTGTTTATCAGAGCACAATGGAAATACGTGGAAAGCATTGCTCTCCCTCGAAACACCTGCAAAGGGTAGCTGTGCTGGATGCTGGGTGGGGAAGGAGCCATCAGGGGAAGCTTTGACCTCCAAAGGGACAGGAAGAGCAGCCAAAAGAAGCCCCAGGACAGGTCTCTCTCGTTTCAGACGCAGGCGCAACAGCTGAATTCCGGGCTTGAGTTTCTCTCCTTGGCTTTGACAACCTACATTTCGGACATTTGAAACAGCACTGCCCGCTGTCATCCGCTCCCACCGCTCACCTGGAGGCTTCTCTTTATTCCTGCATTGATTTCTCTCTGTCAGCTCATCGTGAAGACAGATGCGTGGGGCACTCAGCACTGGGTGTTCTTTGCAGATGTTCCGCCTTGGGAGGCCTGACTGTTCCCTGAAGGGGCTGTATCTGGTTCAGATAAGAAGCTTCCTGATTCAGTGGAGGAACAGCTGAAATCAACAGCACCATCTTGACTGTGATTAGTGGGAAGGAGTTGGGGATGCGGGTGGAAGTGATTCACTTGGAAAAGGAACGATTATTCTGAAGATGAGTTTGAACTTGCTGATGTGTCCACAGCTGGTGGTGTCGAGATGCCAGGGATAGATGGACTCTTTGCTCTTTGCAGAAGCTGAATTCTTAGGGAGTCAGGAAAAGTTCACGTTCTGAAAATAGACCAGGAGTACTAACAGTGATTGCTTTATCCGTTAGGGGTCTTTCCATTTCCAGTAACGGAAATTCCAGACCAAACATATTCAACCAACAAGTACAAATTTATTGTCATATAATCGCAGTGTCAGAGTTAGGGGTGGCCATGGGCTGAGCCCATTGTGGGTGGATTACGGCTCAGGGCTTCCCTGGCCGTCTTCGTGAGTGAGCTCAAGAAGGCTGCATGGAGGTTGTGACTGTGAAAAATACAGACTGAGGATCCCAGTTTCAAATCCTGCCTTTGCCACTCATGAGCTGGCTGACGTGGGGGCAGGTCCTTTAGTTGCATTGACCCTCGGTTGTGTTTTCTAGAAAATAGGGACAGTGCTGTTGACAGGATAAATGAGAGATGGCATGGAAAGCCCTCTGCACACAGCTGGAGCTCATTACATGTTAGTAATTGTAGAGGAAAATGGTTGTTTTCCTCTTCAGCACCCACACGCCCCCTCCTGCCTGGTCTCCTGGCAACAGTTTCAATTCTGTTTATGGGTTGCCCCTCCCTCGGTCTCAGTCACGTGCCAGGATGCAGCATACAACCCAGCCTAATGCCAGTTAGTATGCTGCATTATCTGGGCCTTCATGATTGACTCATGGATGTCTCCTGACCGAAGCTTGTCCCATCAGAGAGAACATCATGATTTTGCTGTGAATGTCAGGACAAAGATGTGGAAGTATTTCCTCCAGCCCACTGGATTTGAGCCTAGAAGTATATGGCCCCAGGAGCTTCTGGTGGTCATTTTTCAGCCACAAGGGAAGTGCTCAAGTGAGAAAGAAATCTACACAGAGAGAAAAATGAAGACATGAAGAGAGAGAGCAGTTGCTGGTGACATAATTCAAACCCTTGATCAGCCCATGCCTGATGCTTGCCTCAGACTCTTTGGTTATATGGCAATCAATTTTCTTTTTTGTCTTAATGAATTTATTCTGGATTGTCTGTCACAACTGAAAACAATAAACTTGATTTGAGATCTGTTTCCTGGAAGCATAAAAGAGATTCTTCAAAAAGCCCAGGCTTCTTTTCCTCATTCCTGTTTGGCAGCTAAGAAATTAGGTCCCAATTGTTGCATGGGACTAATTCCTTCCTTCTGTGCATGAGGATTCTTGTACCTTGTGTGGTTAAAGAAACTGTTCCAACCACCTGTCACTTCAAGAAGAGATGAATTACCTTTAACTAAAAGAACCTCTGCTACCACAGGAAAATTACACTTATGAGCCATATGGAGGGTCCTAGCTGCTTGGCTGCCATCCCAGGTCACCCTGTCATCACATCCCTGGAATGAACAAGGTTCTCTTTATGGCCATTGCTATCCAGGCATCCTAGATCCCTCTGAAGTGCAGGCAGGAAAGAGGCTCAGAGGCTGCAAGGTACTGGTCTTGGTCCTCGGTGTTGCATCTGACCTGGTCTAATTGTGGCTTGGTTTGATGGTTTCTGGGTACAGGAGGCTGACATTCAAGATGATCCCTTGCTACTCGGCCATTCTTCAGTCTAAAGAAGATACCCCTTTGCTCTTCCAAAATGTAGAGGGAGGCTGTGCCCCCAGCCACTTGCTGGACTGCAAGCATACAAGAAAGATTGGGCTTGATTGCCACCCAAGTTGCATATCTGACTGGCATCACAAATGGAATGGAAATGAGGGCACTACTCGGGAATGGAAATAAGCAAGGACGGTCCATGGATGTTTGGGGTAACAGCAGTCTCTTCCCTTTTGTCTCTGAGAAACTGCCCTTTACGTTGTTAGGACTGAGACGCAGAGCTGTTGTTCTGCCTGCAGAAACCCACTGCTTAAGGCCAAAGGAAGGATGGTAGTGCTCTGCTGGCCATTCCCAAGGCTAGGGCCAGGTGTGTGTGAGCAGGTATGTGGGATGTTCACAGTATGCACTGGGAAAGCGTTTTGGGATTGCTACTCTATCTTATTAGAAATCACTATGTGGGGCCCGGCACAGTGGCTCACACCTGTAATCCCAGCACTTTGGGAGGCCGAGGCAGGCAGATCATGAGATCAGGAGATGGAGACCATCCTGGCTAACATAGTGAAACCCTGTCTCTACTAAAAATACAAAAAATTAGCTGGGCGTGGTGGTGGGCGCCTGTAGTCCCAGCTACTCAGGAGGCTGACTGAGGCAGGAGAATGGCGTGAACCTGGGAAGTGGAGCTTGCAGTGAGCCGAGATCACGCTACTGCACTCCAGCCTGGGCGATAGAGCGAGACTCTGTCTCAAAAAAAAAAAAAAAAAAGAAAGAAATCACTGTGTGGGCCGGGCGCGGTGGCACAGATCTGTAATCCCAGCACTTTGGGAGGCCGAGGTGGATGGATCACAATGTCAGGAGATCAAGACAATCCTGGCTAACACAGTGAAAACCTGTCAGTACTAAAAATACAAAAAAATTAGCCGGACGTGGTGGTACATGCCTGTAGCCCTGGCTACTCAGGAGACTGAGGCAGGAGAATCGCTTGAACCTGGGTGGCAGAGGTTACAGTGAGCCAAGATCACGCCCCTGCACTCCAGCCTGGGCGACAGAGCAAGACTCTGTCTCAAAAAAAAAAAAAAAAAAAGCACTAGTTGAAACTTCATTCCCTTATATCAGAACATGTGGGTTCCTGTCCTTATTTTGTGGGGTGCTAAAAACAAAGATAACTTAGGCACGTGAGAGTTACGTTCTGGCCTTCCACACATTTTCCCCTCACTGCTATTCAAATTATTGTGGGTCTTGATGGGTCCCTGTGTCCATAGCACAGTCAGGTCTCTGCAGGTTAGGAAACATGCAGGTCTTAGCCTCCCAAATGGATTATTTATTCCATAATTTGCATAATGAGGTAATTTTTTTATTATTAAATATTGTATTTTTGTCCTTAGTAAATGATATGGCTTGGCTGTGTCCCCACCCAAATCTCATCTTGAATTCCCACGTGTTGTGGGAGGGACCCGGTGGGAGTTAATTGAATCATGGGGGCAAGTCTTTCCACGCTGTTCTCATGATAGTGAATAAGTCTCACAAGATCTCATGGTTTAAAAAGAGGGGTTCCCCCGCACAAGCTCTCTCTCTTTGCCTGCTGCCATCCATGTAAGACATGCCTTGCTTCTCCTTGCCTTCCACCATGATTGTGAGGCTTTCCCAGCCATGTGAAACTGTAAGTCCAGTTAAACCTCTTTCTTTGCAGTCTCAGGTATGTCTTTATCAACAGCATGAAAATGAATGAATACAGTAATTCCTAGCTTGAGTTGTCTCAGAGTTTGTGTATTAAGACAGCCAGGCCTAGTGGGTCAGCTCATAGAGTTTCTTTGGTAGTATGAAAGGGGTTCCTCTTCTTCAATCAGGCTAGTGCCCAGGAAGAAGAGGATTTGATGTAGGGAAGGCTTTGCCAGTGAGAAAAGAAGCTGAAGCTCATCTCTTCCATCCTGGAGAAGGGTAGAGAGGAGAGGGATGGAGGGGGGAGCAAGGAGATCAAATGCCAGAGTCTTTGTGCCCTTTCAGGCACATGCACCTAACCTGACAATGCTGAAGAAAGATTCTTAGAGATTGGAGAGCTTAAAAAGATGAAGCCAGGGGCACCATTCCCCTGGGCACTGTCAGAGGGGTGATTTAGTTCTGAAGGCATAGCTCAGTCTCTGGCTCAGAGATAGGCCACTGTAGACTAGGAAAGAAGGTATAGTTTTGGCTGTGAGTGAGCCTTGATAGATGAGCCTGGGGAGGTGCCCTGGGCCCCCATGGCCTGTGAGTGCTGTGTGTGCTGTGCAGGGAACCAGAAACTCAGGAGTACAGAGGACACTCCAATGCATGACATGAGGATGAAGGCCCAGAGTGTGCGTGGCTTGAACCCTGGAGTCCAAGGAGGTGTCAACATGACCCCCCATCCTCCCAGTGGATGAGACAGTGTGGCTGGCCACTCTGTGACAGAGGTCAAGACCAGAAGCCCCCTTATTTTCTCAGCCACAAGGGCACAAGAGCCCCCAGACACTCAGACACCATCTCAGAGAGAAGCAGAGGTAGAGGGAAGAAATCTGAGAGATGAAGATTATATCTGAAGGGGACTGACTTATTCAGAAGAGACCATCAAGCCATCAGAGACCAAGATACTATTGATTGTAAAGTTTAAGGTTTGTCCTTTCCCCCCGATACCTCCTGTCCTTTGTTAGCTAGAGGGATGGAGGATGGTGAGGAAGATTAGATCAGTTGTAGAGAAAGAAATAAAGCTGCATTTTCTTGGCAATTCCCTTTGAATATTCCCCTTTAAAAGCATACTCCATGGTGCAAATGCCAGATGCTAAGTTATGTCAATCCTGAGATAATATTATTAGGATTTAGGTAATATTAGTGTTTCTCAGTCACTCAGGAGGGCTGGAGCCAAGACATCAGGTGTGTCCACATTCCTGTCCCAGCACTCAGATATATGCTCCCAGGAGGTCATAAGAAGATAAAACCACCATATAAAATCCCAAATAGATGCTCTTCACATCTGCTTATGGGATATTGGGTGTTACGGTGGTTGCAAAGAGATTAAACTGGAAGGAAACTGTAAGAGAACTTACATACAAAACTCTTTCAAAATTTATTCCTTTTGAAATGCTGATCTTGAATCACCATGTTACTTCCTTCCATGATAGCAGTGGTCACTCTGAAGTCAACACAGTCACGGAGAACTCTGTTTTTACAACATTTTCTCAGAATTCCAGGCAACCATAGTCAGCCTGGAGGCCAATGGGGGACCCTAGTAATGATGACACTTTTTTTGTTTTTGTTTTTCCTTGAGACAGAGTTTTACTCTTGTTGCCCAAGCTGGAGTGCAATAGCATGATATTGACTCACTGCAACCTCTGCCTCCTGGGTTCAAGCGATTCTTCTGCCTCAGCTTCCTGAGTAGCTGGGATTGCAGGTGCCCGTCACCGTGCCTGGCTAATTTTTTGTATTTTTGGTAGAGAAGGGGTTTCACCATATTGGCCAGCTGGTCTCAAACTCTACACCTGAGTTGATCCACCTGCCTCAGCCTCCCAAAGTGCTGGGATTACAGGTGTAAGCCACCACGCCTGGCCACGATGACACTTTTGATATCCAGTTCATACTTCCAAAGCTGCACTCATTCTTTTTGTGTCAAACTGGGTGCCAATGGTTAGCTGCACCTGACAATTTTTTACTGTGATTATAAATGGACAGGTGTTTTGACCATCAGCAATACCTAGCAGGTCAGGGGGATACTTTCTTAGTATTTTGTCTCACATAATCCTCACATCAACTCTGGGATATGTGTTCCATTATCCTTATTTCACAGTTTAGAAAACTGAAGCTTAAACTTATTTAATTTATGTGTGATGGAGGCTGGATTTGAACTCAGGTGTATTAGTTATCTGTTGCTCAAAACTTAGCAGCTTAAGACAATAAATATGTTATCCTGTAGTTTCTGTGGGCCAGGAACTCAGGAATGGCTTAGGTTAGTTGTGGCTGAGGGTCTTTCATGAGGTTTCAATCAAGATGTTGGTTGGGGCTGCAGCCATCTGAAGGCTTGACTGGGGCTATAGGATCTGCTTCCCAGATGGCTCACTCACATGGCTATTGACTGTAAGCCTCAGTTCCCCACTGACTGTTGGAAAGGGGGCTTCAATTCATTACCATAGGGTTGCTTGAGTGTCCTTGTGACACTGCAGCTGGCTTCCTTTAGAGTGAGTAATATAAGAGAGATAGCAAAGAAGAGGCTATAATGTCACTTATGACCTTGTTTTGAAAGTTATACACCATCAGTTCTGCCATATTGTATTCGTTCATTCATTCATTCATTCATTCATTCATTCATTCATTCATTCATTCATATGTATGCAGCCCACATTCAAGGGGAAGGGATTTAGGCTGCTTTTTGAAGGGAGAAGTGTTGAAAAAAATTCATGGACCTAATTTAAAACCACCTCACAAATTGTCTGACTTCAAAATCTGCATTCTTTTCAAAGATGCTATGCTTTTACTCACAGGTAAAATATGCAAAGCATCTACTACCTTTTCCTACACACATCCTACCTCTATACCCCACCCCTCAAGAAGCCTTTCTTCCTCTCCTGGGGCTGATGAGTCTCTGTGAAGACTGAGTCCCATTGCCTTATCGTCATTAGCATCACCCTTTACTGCTCTGGCTTCGATTTTATGCTATGCCTTCAATTTTATCAAAGATCACAGAAGTGTGAAATATGCTTCTGTGTGTATTGTCAAACTGTCATAAAACCCTTAGCTTTATTTGTACCCCAGTGATCTAGTGAACGGATCGTATTTTTCACATCTACAGCAGAAATGGCAAGGAGCTCACTCTGATCTCTCTGACCTTATGATGTTTCAAATAAAGGTAGAGAGCCTACAAGAAACCCCTGAAATGTTTCCTGAATCCTTCCACCCACACTTCCATCCTTCGTTCTGTCCACTGCTCCCAGAGTTCTTTCTAAAATCCGGATATAATCAAGTCACATTTTGCCCCAAAACTTTTAATAACTCCCAATTTCTGTAAGATGATTTCAACTCTGGCTTTGAGATCCTTCATCACCAGGCCCCTGCCTGCCTCTGCCTTCTTATCTCCTCATCACTCTCCAGGCAAACGGGACTATTTGCTATTCTGGGAATGTGTCTTGTTCTTTTAAGCCTCAGCCCCTTTGCATGTTCTGTTCATTCTTTCTGGAATGAGCTTCTCCCCTTTGAACAGTTGTCAAATTCCTTCAAAGTCCAGTTCAAACACTGCCTTCTCATGAAGTTCTTACATACCACTCACGCCTTTCTCTGCATGTTAGCCAAGAAAATATATGCAGATGAAGGTGTCTGCTTGAATCATGGCAGCTACCTGCTGGCTTAACTGGGTTAACACTAATTAAAATCACAGGACAGCTAAATTTAATTTTTGACACTTGATAAATGCCAAACATCAATGGATTTTTCATTAACATACCGAATAGCAGGTGTCTTCAAGTCACTGTTACGAAGACACTTTCCTAATTTCTTTGAGGTGGTTAATCTTCTGTGCAGACATCAGAAAGGATTGCATTTCCTGACTCTTTTGGCTCTTATCATGTCAGTTGTGAAAAATGATTTGAAAAGAGGTGATTACCACGGACCATGACATCCATTTCACCTTTATCAGGAAATACATAAATGAGATAGTGCAGGTGTTGTGGGCAGGGGTAGGTCACTCTCCTCCCCTGCACCCTTTTCTTCTGAGCAGATCCAGAAGGAAGTGTTTGTCTTGGGTGTTGGACCCTGTTCCAGTTCCATGATCATATTTATGTTGCTTCTGAGTTTCCAAAACGATGTATGTTGAATTTGTCAGGTCATATTTTTGCAGCAATAAAGGGTGGTCTTGTTGAAGTCAACTCAATCCCAGTGGGTCTTGTATTTATGACATTCCAGACTGAGGATAACATGTGGAAAGAAGCCCACAAAGTAATAAGAAACAAATGGCCGGGCGCGGTGGCTCAAGCCTGTAATCCCAGCACTTTGGGAGGCCAAGATGGGTGGATCACGAGGTCAGGAGATTGATAACATCCTGGCTAACATGGTGAAACCCCATCTCTACTAAAAAATACAAAACACTAGCCAGGCGAGGTGGCGGTCGCCTGTAGTCCCAACTACTCGGGAGGCTGAGGCAGGAGAATGGTGTAAACCCGGGAGGCAGAGCCTGCAGTGAGCTGAGATCTGGCCACTGCACTCCAGCCCGGGCGACAGAGCGAGACTCCATCTCAAAAAAAAAAAAAAAGAATCCTGAATATGAAAAACCACCCTGATGTTGATTCTGGTTGCCTCTCCTTGCCACGGTCCTTCCTGGACTGGAATTCAGCCAGCAGATGCACATTATATTGGATGCTTCCTCTAAAGAGGCAGGAGGAGTAAGTGGGAATACGGGAGGCACTCAGAAAGTGAGTATTCACACACTGAAAGAAAAGCAATCAAGGCATCAGCAGCCCTGTTCAGAGCAAGCCAAGCGGGGAAGGCATAAACCTGAGGGTGGCTTGGGGTTATGTTAACAGATGGTGGAGAGAAGGCAGAATGCTTCACCTCCCATTTGGCTCCTGTCACAAGACTAATCTTCCCCTGTAAAAGGATAGCGCAATCACTTTATTCAGAGGAAATTGCAGAATGGGATGTGAGAGGCGTTTGGACAAGAGCCTAATCTCTTGGGTGTTTTGCTGAAGGATAGGTAATTTAAAGTTCTGCAGGCAGCAAAGGGTTAATCCAGTTTTTGTCCAAGAGCAGAGAGTTAGAGTACAGAGTGCTTATTGTCATTACCATGTTCATTCATTCGTTCTGCAAACCTTTTTTTTTTTTTTTTTTTTTTTTTTTCCGTCTGTATGATCCCAGGGTGTTGTACTGGGGAGGCTGACCTGGATTCAAATATCTGCTGCAATGTATTATTATCTGTAGACAAGTCACAACGCCTCTCTGTTATTGTCAAAGACCTTTGCATTTCAAGGAATTGAGACTCAGTCAAGCTGACTCAGGAAGAGGAGTGAGTCGGTCAAGAAAACAGAATCCACAGTAGGTATTTTGTTCTTTTTCTGTCTTTGCTACTTGAATCAGAACAGTAGGTATTTCAAACAGAGGGGATTTAATGTAGGAAGTTGGTTACATGCATATGGAAAAAATTGAAAAAAGCAAAAAGGGAGATACTGAGATACTGAGGTAGCTTGGAGATCAGTAACTGCAGGAAGCAGTGACCTCCCTATTGCTGGAGAAACAAATGGGAGGATGTGGCATTGCCAAAAGCTAGAAGCTTGGGAAAGCGTTGCTGAGAGGGTAGATTTACATCCACTAGCTCCACTGCTTGCCATCAATAGTCTTGGTCTTTCAGTTACATTTGTGAGCAGAGGTAATTTCAGATAGTATGACAAATAGAGTGATGGGATATAGGGTTATGAGGGTTGAGGTAAGGCCAGGGGTCGGGAGGCTTTAGTGGCAGAGCTTGGAGAGGACGGCTGAATTTGGATCATTCATGAGTTGACAATAAACTCAAGAAGGGCAAGAGCAAGACAGGATACGAATTAGACGATCATTACAATAATCCGAATGTATAGTTTTTGTATTGCCACATAATAAATCACCACACATTTAGCGGCATAAAACAACATATGTTTATGATCTCACAGTGTCCATGGCTCAGGAGTCTGGATGTGGCCCAACTGGGACCTATGCTTCGGATCTCATAAAGCTTTGGTCAAGGTGTCGGCTGGGGCTAGGGTCTCATCTGAGGCTGGGTTTCTCTATCAGCCACAGATCCCATCCACGCTCACATGGAGCGGGAGTATGCACACTGGGGGCAGGAATCTGAAGCCAAAGCCATATTAGAATTCTGCCTACTGCACCAGGCAATAGATGATGCTGGCTTGAACTCAAAGTGTAGGCATGGAGATGGGAGAAGTGGTTGCATTCAAAATATAATTTTAAAGTCCTGGCTCAGAGGACTGCCTTTGGAGAGGGAGGGGACTCCAACTCTAATAATCTATGCGGGGTGGAGGGTACTTTCAATAAAGTGGGGTCCTCCTGGCAGGGGAGCAACCTGCCCAAGGGATGCATCGTGTCACTTGGGGGCATGAGTGCTTCAGATTAAAGGACCCCAGACAGGGGGATGGGGCTCCAAAGAATGCATAAAAGCACCTGCAGGTGAAGGTCAGCTCTAATTAACTGCCAGGCTCAGATGGCAGCAAGCCACCCAGCTCAAAAAGAGCTGTTTTACTCCTTACTGCTCCCCCCACCACAATTTTAACTCTAGCAGGGTTCGAAACAGCGACTAGCAAGTAGGGGGAGGAGCAGAGTAGAGCAGAGGGAGAGTTGGAGATGACCATGTCCCTTTCTCAAAGACAGGAGCTCCAGACACAAGTCTAGGTGTGAAGGAAAGGGAGAAGTCTTTGAGTAGAGATTGAAGCACTAATTAATAGTTTGGGCTGTACACATTCATATGATTGAATCTAATAGAGTTTTATGATTGATGACCATAGGACTGCCCCTTGCCTGAGAGTGCACAGAAAAGTTTAGTTCAAGTTTCTATCCAGGGACAGGTGAGGATGACCACCACTGAATACATGTTTTTTTTGTTTTTTGTTTTTTGTTTTTTTGAGACGGAGTTTCACTCTTGTTGCCCAGGCTAGAGTACAATGGTGCCATCTCAGCTCACTGCAACCTCTGCCTCCTGAGTTCAAGGGATTCTCCTGCCTCAGCCTCCCAAGTAGCTTACAGGATTACAGGTATGCGCCACCACGCTTAGCTAATTTTTGTATTTTTTAGTAAAGATGGGGTTTCACCATGTTGGCCAGGCTGGTCTCGGACTCCTACCTCAGGTGATCTGCCTGACTTGACCTCTCAAAGGGCTGGGATTACAGGCGTGAGCCACTGCGCCCAGCCTGAATGCATTTTAAAGGTGCATGGTTAT
This sequence comes from Piliocolobus tephrosceles, assembly GCF_002776525.5. Classification (NCBI taxonomy): domain Eukaryota; kingdom Metazoa; phylum Chordata; class Mammalia; order Primates; family Cercopithecidae; genus Piliocolobus; species Piliocolobus tephrosceles. The sequence continues at coordinate 5,718,188 of NC_045449.1, forward strand.
CAAAAAATTAAGTTGCATCTTGATCACCTCTTCTATACTGTGCTTGTTCAATAGATTAGTTATGCAAAAGTCTGGGTGAAGAGTTTTCTTGACAGAGTGACCATCAAATGCAAGGGCATTGGGTGGGCATGATGTTGATACCTCTGAGGAACCACCGTAGAGTAAGAGGAGGGTAAAAGGGGTGAAGCTGGTGGGTGTGGTGGCTGACGCCTGTAATCCCAGCACTTTGGGAGGCCGAGGTGGGTGGATCACCTGAGGTCAGGAGTTTGAGACCAGCCTGACCAATATGATGAAACTCCCCCGTCTCTACTAAAAATGCAAAAAATTAGCTGGGTGTGGTGGCACGCACCTGTAGTCCCAGCTACTTGGAGGCTGAGACAGGAGAATTGCTTGAACCTGGGGGGGCAGAAGTTGCAATGAGCCAAGATCGTGCCATTGCACTCCAGCCTGGGCAACAAGAGTGAAACTCTGTCTCCAAACAAACAAACAAACAAACAAAAAACAAGGGGGTGAAGCCAAAGAGGTATTAGGGGCCGGATCAGGCAGGAGCCAGCAGATCATGGTGAAGAGTGTGGATTTTCTTCTAATTGTACTGAGAGGTCATTGGAAGGTATAAAGCAGGGGAGTGACAAGATCTAACTTATATGCCAGGTACTGTGCTGCCAGCTGGAATTCTTTCCCCACTTTTATGGTTGTACTTCAACCTGTTGGGATCGTCCATGGAGTTTTACAGGCATCCTTTGAGGAGAGAGGCCCCAACTACCCCAATACCCCACAAACCCCTTCTGTTTACCCAAGCTCACTAATATACCAGTTAATGAGAGTAAGCCTGATCTCCCCAGCTGGTGGGCATCGTACAAGGACAGGTGCATAGGTTAGAAGCAGCTGCACGAGGGTGAGACAGGAGGAATCTAGGTCTCTTTGATGTGATGTGACATCAATTTTTCTCCATGCTGAGTGATGCCTAGCAGATCCAATCAAATCCTCTCTTTGGGGAGGCTTAATGTGGGCTGAACAATGACTAGGCAGCTTGCTTGACCAGAGATCCTGAGGTCACCAGATACACATCCCTGGCTTGGGACAACTGGGACCCGATGCACCCTGGGCACTTTTCTGCAGGATCACAGTGTTTCTTGAGTGACCCACATCATACCTGAGGGCTCTCTGTTCTCTGAGGCTACGGGGAGATAGCAGAAGGATTGGGCCCAACTCCTCTATTGTTAGGAATTTCTCTTTGTAGGTGTGGTGGAGTGCCTTATTTTCTCAAGGTCCTATTGGGATCCAAATTCCAATTCCAATTGAAAGCCCAGCCTCATTGCCATCTTACCTCCTATTTCTGTCTTCTGTCTTTTGTTTACCACTGATAAAACATGAAGTTCTGTGCCTTTTCCAGAATTTCTCCACCCCTCAAAAAGCACCTCCACACGCAAGGTATGGTGAATGTAGCACATTTTGTTGAGTGTGGGGTTGTCAGATGAAGCCCACAGTACCATCACTTGGCTTCGTGCATATCTCAACTTGTGCTTTCTCAAGTCTCCTTGCCTGGACACCACCCCTTCTCTAAATCCAGTTCTCCTCTCCCACTTTATCATGCACATAATGTAACTCTCTACCTTCTACTCAGCTTCCCTTTATTATCTAAGGCTCATTAGTGTCTCTACTATCACAGACTCTAGTGGAAGAGAACAGCATGGAGCTTTATTATTCCATTATCTTTTAGAAGTTAGAAGTGGCTGAATTTAGTTTAGTTTTAAACTATATTACCTCCTTTCATTATAATAACTTTCTATTTCTTTTTTTTTTTTTTCAGACGGAGTCTCACTCTTTTGCCCAGGATGGAGTGCAGTGGTGTGATCTCAGCTCACTGCAACCTCCGCCTCCTGGGTTTAGGTGATTCTCCTGCCTCAGCCTCCTGAGTAACTGGGGTTACAGGCACCTGCCACCATGCCTGGCTAACTTTTCGTAGTTTTAGTAGAGACAGGGTCTCACCATGTTGACCAGCCTGGTCTCGAACTCCTGACGTCAGGTGATCTGCCCACCTCGGCCTCCCAAAGTGCTGGGATTACAGGTGTGAGCCACTGTGCCCGGCCCTCTATTTCTAAAAGTAATAGCTCTTCCAGGCCAACTTAAGAATGAACAGAATGTGTCAGGATACTGAGGTTCAGATAATGTGGCAGGTGGTATTTTCTGAAGATGGCCACAAAGATATCTCCCATTTCACATGCTCTTCTAGACCTTGCCACTCCCCAAGCAAGAGGCAGGATCTATATCTCCTCTCATTGAAGCTGAGTGGCCCTTGGTGACTGCCTTAACCAACAGAGAATGGCAGAGTGGTGCTATGTGATTTTAGAGGCTAGGTCATAAAGATGCATGTACTCCCTGCTTGTTCTTCTGGTATGTTTATTCGTGGAACTCACTCACCATGAGGAAGCCCAAGCAAGGCATGCAAAGGCCTGTAGGATGAGCAACTGAGGCTCCTGGCCCATAGCCCTGCTCAACTCCCAGCCATCCATCAGCCAGCAACCACTTGCCAGCCATTGAAATAAATTCCCATCCTTCATCTATAAGGGGCAGAGATGAGCCATCCCTGCTGAGCCCTGCCCTGATTGCAGATTCATGAGCTAAACTGTTACTGTTTTAAGCCCTTTGAGGTAGTTTGAAAAACAGCAATGGATAACTGATACAAATAAGTAAGGTAACTTGTGCAGGATCATAAAGTGTAATTTCCAGAGCTGGGACTCAAACCAATGTCTTTCTGGCCCCAAGTCTGTGCTCTCACCCCTGTGCCTAATAATAAAATGTTCAGCCCAGTGCCTGGAAGAAAGTAAATGATCAATAAAATATTTCCTTCCGTCTCTCCTTTTTCTCTTAGGGTCTCATAGTAGAACATGTTTCTCTGACCCAGTCAGTCTTGCCAGGGGTGGCCACATTCCAGCAGAGATGCTTCCTCTTGCAAAACCCACCTAATCTTAGGTGAGGTTGCATCTTCTTGAGTGTGGGGAGAAGATTAGCCCAAGTCAAACACTGCTGCTTCTTTACCTCAGTATTATTGAACTAGAAAAGCATTTGCCAACATGTACTTGGTCTCTGGCTGCCCCTGAGGCTCGAGAAGGAAGCCCTGCCCTCTGAAGGCACATCCAGGCATTCATATCAGCAGTCAGAGGAGAGCTGAATTCTAGGCCCTGCTGGTGTGGTTGGACAATAAAGATTCCCCAAAGGGGGCTCAAGTTGCTTCTTAGCCTACATGGGAGTTTCAAACAAAGGATTTTCTTCCTCCTCTTCCCATAGGGTTCACTGAGATGGGATGACGTTTAATAACAGCAGAATAAGAGTTAGGATCTGAAACGATGCTCATGGGCAGGTGTGACCTACTGGGGCAGTTCAGAGCATCTTTCTTCTGAGAGCTCACTCTCTGGACCTTTCTCTGTTGCCCTAATTTTGCTTTCAGGGTCTTGGTGAGGACAATGTGCCAAGTGGATGAATTGGATGGACCCAGGAGGCGGGCACTCTCTCCCACTCTAACTGGCCACCTCATCCCCAGCAGTTACAAAACGGCCCTTAGCAGGTCACCTCCCTAAACTTCTGCATATGCCTTTAGCCTGGGCACCATGCATGTGAGGCATTAACAAATTCATTTATTCATTTGCTTATCTATCTGCACGTCTACCCATCAATTTATCCATCTATTTGCTGAGGACAATATAGGGTCTTGGCTTAGGTAATGGGCTTGGGATCTGTATTGTCTGGGTTCTGATCCTGCCTCTGCCACCTTTTAGCTAGTGATCTTCGCCTTTCTATGCCTCAGATTCTCCTCTATGAAGTGGGGGAATACAGCACTAACACCTGCCTTGTAGAGTTTTTGTGAAAATTGAATACATTATTATGTAAAGCACTTGCCCTGGCACCTGGTTAAGTACTCCGCACATGTTACAGTGTAGTTATTGTCGCTGCTGTTGGAGTGGGTTCGGGTCTGTGTGAGTGTTGGGGGGAAGCAGAGCAGATGGTCTTCATAAGTTTTAAGCAAAAGTGCTAAGAAAACACAAAGTTTACTTTTCTACTTCCAGGTGGCTTAAGTTCCCAAGGAAAACAAGATACTGCCTTCTTGGCTGTTTGTTGTTGTTGTTGTTGTTGGTTTTTTGTTTGTTTGTTTTTTGGGATAGGGTCTTGCTCTGTCACCCAGGCTGCAGTGCAGTGGTGTGATCTCAGCTCACTGCAGCCTCCGCCTTCTGGGTTCAAGCAATTCTTCTGCCTCAGCCTCCCAAGTAGCTGGGATTACAGGTGCATATCACCACACTCAGCTAATTTTTGTACTTTTTTTTTTTTTTTTTTTTTTTTTTTTTAGCAGAGGTGAGGCTTCGCCATGTTGGACAGGCTGGTTTCAAATTCCTGACCTCAGGTGGTCCGCCTGCCTTGGCCTTCCAAAGTGCTGAGATTATAGGTGTGAGCCACTGCCCCTGGCTGAGGCTGTTTTAAGATGGGTTAGTGATGTGTCATGTGCCAGATCTGTGTGCTCATGAACATTATATCATTTCTTCAATCCTCCAAATTCCTTTGAGGTAAGCTAGGAATATTCTCATTTCAGAGAGGAAGATAGAGGTGTTACTTTTCCAGTTTCCTGGCTGAAGGTGAGAATCACACCCGGATCTGTGTGGTTTGCAGGAAGGGCTGCATCCATCCCCCCCTGGGCTCCTCCCCAGTGCGATCCTGGGACTGCCTGAGAGGCAGCAAAGCCAGCTCACATTCTGGGACACCTCACAAGGCGCCGAACTCCACTAGCTTGAAAACGGCTCCAAAGCCACTGTGAAGCCACTTGGTCTCCAGGGTACCAGGGTACTTTCCAACCAGCACCTTCCTCCTGTGAATCCAAGCGGCAGGGCTAAGGAAAACTGCGGGTTTGATTAGCTTTCAAGAACACACTTTATATCATTTCCTCTCCTCATTTGAACTATAAAAAGGAGCTTTCTAGTTTGAATAGCAACTTCAACTTTCTGCCTTATTCTGTAAGAAAGGAAAGCATTCAGTCAGAAATGGGGGTGATTTCATCAGCACTTTTCAATTTCAAATGAGTTTGCAAAAGCTGGTGGCTTCCTTTGGTGGTCAGGCTATGTTTGGTGTCCAGGAGCTGTAAAAGTTGGCTGAGACTGGCTCACAGGGGACAAATATGTGTGAGGGCGGGGAATAGCACAAGGAGAGTTTTCTGGTTTTGGAGAGGAGAGACTGATGAGCAGAAATGAGCAGAACCTCTGGGCTATGGGCCAGTTTCTTTTTCTTTTTCTTTTTCTTTTTCTTTTTCTTTGAGATGGAGTCTCACTCAGTCACCCAGGCTGGAGTGCAGTGGCACGATCTTGGCTCACTCCAACCTCCACCTCCCAGGTTCAAGCGATTCTCCTGCCTCAGCCTCACAAGTAGCTGGGGTTACAGGCGCCTGCCACCATGCCTGCCTAATTTTTGTATTTTTAGTAGAGACAGGGTTTTGCCATGTTGGCTAGGCTGGTTTCGAACTCCTGACCTCAGCTGATCCGCCAGCCTCGGCCTCCCAAAGTGCTGGGATTACAGGCATGAGCCACTGTGCCTGGCCTAGGTGCCAGTTTCTGAATCTTCTGCCCTTCATGAGTGAGTCGTGTCAAGGTGGCCTCTTAACCTGGCGCTAGGCTGAGCAGATGCACCTCATCAAAGATGAATTTGGGAAGCTGAATATCAGCTTTAGAATGCAAGTTTTTTTTCTGTTTCTTCTGCTATAGTGAAGTTGTCCCAGGTGAGGTCAGAGAGAGAAAGAAAGGTCACTGATATGGTCAGATTTCTTAGAGCAGAACCAAGTGTGTTTTGTTTTGTTTTGTTTTGAGACAGAGTTTCGCTCTTGTTGCCCAGGCAATGGCGTGATCTTGGCTCCCCGCAACCTCTGCCTCCTGAGTTCAAGCGATTCTCCTGCCTCAGCCTCCCCAGAAGCTGGGATTACAGGCATGAGCCACCACGCCCAGCTAATTTTGTATTTTTATTGGAGACTGGGTTTCTCCATGTTGGTCAGGCTGGTCTTGAACTCCTGACCCCAGGTGATCGGCCAGCCTCGGCCTCCCAAATTGCTGGGATTACAGGCGTGAGCCACCACGCCCGCCCAAGCAGAGCCAAGTTTAAAGATCCAAACCAGGGCTTAGCAAATTCTGTAACAGGTCAGAGAGTAAATGTTCTTGGCTTTGCAAGCCAGACCGCATCTGTGGCAACTGCTCAGCTCTGCCATTGTAGCACGAAAGCAGCTGTAGATAATATGTAAATGAATGAGCATGGCTGTGTTACAGTAAGTTTTTACTGGATACTTTATAAATACTGAAATTTGAATTTCATGTAATTTTCACATCATGAAATATCACTCATCTTTTGATTTTTTTTTCCTCCAACCATTTAAAAATGTGAAAACCATCTCAGTGGGTCATACCAAAGTAGGTGATGGGCTGGATTTTATTCACAGGTAGTGGGTTTCAAGATGCTTTAAATGTCAAAGGAGCAGCTGGTACCCTGGGGTGGGAAGTGGCAACAGAGGGTCACCAGAGCAGCTTTCACAGGGGATGGGCAGGAGGTGCTCAGGGGAGTGGTGGAGGATGGCGTCTATACAGCCTCACTGTGGGCATTTTCTCTCTGAGAGAGTGGTGGGAGAGAGAAAGAGACAGAGAGAGAGACGGTTTTCTGAAATCAGACAGATGATTCTGCTCAAAACCATTTGCCGACGTCCCCTTGGGTGTCAGGAAATCTCTACATATTGGGAATGGGGGAATTTTTTTTTAAAGTGCAATTTCTTGTTTTGACAAAAGGCAACCCAACCATCAGGTGTCCGTTGCCCCTCCTGTTACATGATCCTTTAAGATGTGAAGGACTTTATCCAGTCGATCATTGATGGGCATTTGGGTTGGTTCCAAGTCTTTGCTATGGTACATAGTGCTGCAATAAACATATATGTACATGGGTCTTTATAGTAGAATGAGTTGTAATCCTTTGGGTATATACCCAGTAATGGGATTGCTGGGTCAAATAGTATTTCTGGCTCTAGATCTTTGGCACATACACACCATGGAATACTATGCAGCCATAAAGATAATGAGTTCATGTTCTTTGCAGGGACATGGATGAAGTTGGAAGCCATCATTCTCAGCAAACTAACACAGGAACAGAAAACCAAACACCGCGTGTTCTCACTCATAAGTGGGAATTGAACAATGAGGACACATGGACACAGGGAGGGGAACATTATACACCAGGGGCTGTTGGGGGGTGGGGGGAAGGGGAGGGAGAGCATTAGGGTAAATACCTAATGCATGCGGGGCTTAAAACCTAGATGATGGGTTGATAGATGCAGCAAACCACCATGGCACATGTATACCTTTGTACCAAACCTGCACATTCTGCACATGTATCCCAGAGCTTAGAGTAAAAAAAAAAATTGTGAAGGACTGGGACTCCCACCACATGCCGGGGGAAATCCCAGTGCCCAGCTCCAAATCTCTGGGGATTCTTGAAGGGATTACATGTCTCCTATGTGCTTTTGGTTCTGCTTTCTGCCTTGACTCACTTACCATCCTATGGCACATCAGTTTGCAATGGAAATAGAGATTCCTTCCCCCATGTCTCCAGAGTGCAGATCACCAGGAAGGGTTCACTGTGGTAGGATTTGCTGAAAATTTGGGGTTAAAGATCCTTTGGCCCTGCTAGTCACCAGGATTTCCTTCTGATCATCATCCTCCACAGTACCCTTCCTCACCCAAATCCTTCTTTCTGGAAGGTATTACATTCGACAGGGTAGCAGACAGGAACATAACACCCTATAATAAATAAAAAGTCAGGGTGGTCATTCCGTGACAGGTGGCCAGCTGTGGTGGGGGCCATGGGAGAGCACCACTGATTCTGCAAAGTGGTGAGAGGATTGGGAAGGCTTCCCAAAGGAGGGGATGTGAGAAGGCTGTTGACATGTGAGCAGGAAGTAGGAGGGGCACTGGAGGCAGAGGGGAAAATGAGCAGAAGCTGGTAGGACCCCGGGGGGAGGAGTCTATCCTTATGAGTAGATTTTCATTGGTCTATTTATTAAACTCATCTTTTCTTTTCTTTCCTCAAAGAAAAGTTGCAATAGGTTTCTAATCCTTGCTTCCTTGGACCATTGAAGTATTTTGAATCAATGTCCTTTAGATATTAATTTTCTTGAAATGCCAGAAACAATGAAATATAATATTTTTATTAAAATATTAAACTATACATATTACAATATTTTACTTCTGTAGATTTGTAAATGAATGGTAAACATTTTCTGAATGAAGCACTAGAGTTGAACATCCATATGTGTTTCTGTAGTTCACACTTGCAAAAGTAACTCTTTAGATAGACTCCCAAAAAGCAATATCAAGAAACAGTATTCTTGTGGTAGATGTTTGTAGTAACCTCCCCAACATCCACCTTTTTCTTTCTAGAAACTGGATTTCTTTTAGGGGATCCATGTGGTTCGGGGGAAGTTGGCTACCCTGCCAGCTATGATGGGGGCCCATGACTGGTCTACACTTATCAATGGATCCCATCCTGCTGGTCACAGTTCAGGGGTGAGTGACTGACTGGAGGTAGCCCAATCAGAGCATCTTGGGGATGTTGGGACAGCGACATTCTCTCTTCTTCTGAATGGGCCACCATGTGGACGAGAGACTCACCGGATCACTGCAGCCCCAAGAGAAGCCAGCTTGAGGATGAAACTCAGCCCAGAACATGGCAGAGAAAACAGGACCAGAGTCCTGAGCCACCATGAACTACTGGATCAAACTGTGCCTGAAATCTGCCTACCTCTGGGATTTTCATTTTGATGGGATGACAAATTCTCTTTAGTGTTTAACCAAGATGGAATTAGATTCCCATTCTGAACTTAGATGACTCTCAAGACTGGAGTAGATTTATATCCACCTTTTTGTGGAGACTTGTGAGTTCCTGAACTCAGTTTGGGAACTCAGCTGATGGTGCCTACAGTATCCTAATCTTGGATTAATTACATCAGTAACAATCTAGATCCATTAAAATATATTTAGTGTTTGCATAAAAAGAGAGATTGGCAGTGCAGAAGAGAATCAAAGGCGTGGGGAAGGTTTTGCATCTGCTGTGTTGAGAATTCAGAAGAAAAGCTCCAACCGGCAGCAGCTGTGGTGTTTTTAGTGGAATTTGGAATCAGAACCAGGCAATTTTCCTGCTGGGCTGTGCCAGGCAAGGGTTGACAGGGAGGGTGTTGGAGCTGGCTTCATAAACCTCAACTGGGTTAATGAGGGACATGGGTTTCAGGAAACCAATTCTTCAAGGGCCTGAAGAAAGTAGCAAATCCTTATTTTGCTTGTTTGTTTCATGATTCTAAAAGTAGTATGTGAGCATTGTGGAAATTTTAGAAAACGTAGACAAGTAAAAGAAAGTAGCAAACATGAAAATTCCTCAATTCAGGTATTCTTTATTTTTTATCTATACACATTCAATCATTCTGGATATACGATTTTATATCAAAGGTATTTTGCCCTCCAAAATAATGTCTTTATAATCACCTTCAGTGGCCGCATAACATTTTACCATAGGGATTTTCTATACATAACAATTTTTCTTGTTGAATCTTTAAATAATGTGTCAACCCTTTCCCTCCCTCCCTCCCTCCCTCCCTCCCTCCCTCCCTCCCTCCCTTCCTTCCTTCCTTCCTTCCCTCCCTCCTTCATTTGTTTCATTCACAGATTTCATTGTTTAGAGCAGCTTGAGGTTCACAGCAAAACTGAGAGGAAGGTATAGCTATTTCCCATATATGTGCTATCCCCACATATGCATAATGCTTCCCTATTATCAACATTGGTAGAGTGGTACATTTGCTACAATTGATGAGCCTATATTAACACATCATTATCACCCAAAGTCCATAGTTAGCATTTGGGTTCACTCTTGGTGTACATTGTGTGGGTTTGGACAAATTTATGTTGACACATATCCACCATTATAGTATCATACAGAGTAGTCTTACTGCCCTAAAAATCCTCTATGTTCAGTCTATTCATTCTTCCATCCTCCCTAAAACCTGGCAACTGCTGATCTTTTTATTATCTCCATAGTTTTGCTTTTTTCGGAATGTCAGATAGTCAGAATTGTACAGTGTGAAGCCTTTTTCAGATTGACTTCTTTCACTTAGTTATATATATTTAAGTTTCCTCATATCTTTTCATAGCTTGATAGCTACTTGCTTTTTAGTGCTGAATATTTCTTTGTCTAAATATACTACCACAGTTTAGCCAGTCACCTACTGAAGGGCATCTTGGTTGCTTCCAAGTTTTGGCAATTATGAATAAAGCTACTACACACATTCATGTGCAGGTTTTTTTGTGGACATATGTTTTCAGTTCCTTTGAGTAAATACCAAGGAGTATGATTGCTAGATCATATGGTAAGAGTATATTCAGTTTTTGAAGAAACCACCAAGCTCTTTTCCAAAGTAGCTGTGCCGTTTTGCATTGACTATGAGTTCCTGTTGTTCTACAGCCTCATCAGCATTTGGTGCTGTCAGGGTTCTCGGTTTTGTGTAATGGTATCTAATGGGTATGTAATGGTATCTAATAGGTGTGTAATGGTATCTAATTGTTGCTTCAGTTTGTATTTCCCTTATGACATAGGATGTGGAGCATCTTTTCATATGCTTATTTTTTGTCTGTATATCTTATTTTGTGATGTATCTGTTAAGATCTTTGACCCGTTTTTAAATCAGATTGTTTTCTTATAGTTGAATTTTAAGAGCTCATATATTTTTGATAACCATCCTGTATCAGCTATATCTTTGGTAAATATTTTATCTCAGTCTGTGGCTTTTCCTTCTCTTAGAGTTTCTTTCACACAGCAGAAATGTTCAAGTTTAATGAAATCTAGCTTATTAATTCTTCCTTTCATGGTTTCTGCCTTTGATGTATCTAAAAATGTCATCCCCAACCCAAGATCATCTAGATTTTTCCAATGGTATTTTCTAAGAATGTTTTAGTTTTGTGTTTTATGTTTAGATCTATGATTCATTTTAGTTAATTTTCATAAAAGATGTAAGGTCTGTAGCTAGATTCATTTTTTTTTGTTTTTTGCATGTGGATATTCAGTTGTTTCCGCACCATTTGTTGGAAAGACTCCTTCCTCCATTGTACTGCCTTTGCCCTTTTATCAAAGATGAGTTGGCTATATTTACATGGGTCTATTTCTGGGCTCTCTATTCTGTTCCATTGATCTATTTGTCTATTATTTCACTAATACCATACTGTTTTGCTACTGTAGCTTTATAGTATATCCTGAAGTCAGTTGTGTTAGTCCCCTAACCTTATTCTTTTTCAATCTTGTATGGGCTATTCTGGTCCTTTTGCTTCTCCATATTAACCTTAGAATTAATTTGTTATTATCCACAAAATGCTTGTCAGGATTTTGATTGGGATGGAATTGAATCTGTAGATCAAGTTGGGAAGAATGCTCATCTTGACAATATTGAGTCTATCTATCCATGAACGTGAGACATCTCTCCATTTACTTAGTTCTTTGATTTCTTTCATCAGTTTTGCAGTTTTCCTTATTTAGATCTTGTTCTCATTTTGTTAGATGTATACATAAGTATTTCACTTGGGGGATGCTAATGTAAATAGTGCTGTTTTTAATTTTATGTTCCACTTATTTATAGCTGGTATGTAGGAAAATGATTGACTTTTATACATTAGCATTGTATCCTGCAACTTTGCTATAATCTCTTATTAGTTCCAGGTGCTTTTTTTGTCCATTCTTTTGGATTTTCTACATAGATAATCACATCATCTGTGTTAAAATACAGATTTATTTCTTTTTTAACAATCTGTATGCATTTTATTTTCTTGTTTTATTGCATTAGCTAGGCCTTCCAGGATGATGATAAAATGTAGTGGTGAGAGGGGGCATTCTTGACTTGTTCCTGATCTTAATGGCAGGGCTTTGAGTTTCTCACCATTAGGTATGATGTTACCTGTAGTTTTTTTTTTTAATAAATATTTCCTGTTAAGTTGAGGAAGTTCCCCTCTATTCCTAACTTACCGAGATTTTTTTTGTATTATGAATGGGTGTTGGGTTTTGTCAAGGGGTTGTTATGCGTCTGTTGATGTGATCATGTGCGATTTCATTAGCTTATTGATGTTATGGATTGTATCTGTTGATTTTTCAAATGTCATACCAGCCTTGTGTAAACCTCACTTGGTTGTGGTGTATGTTTATTTTTATACATTGTTGGATTTGACTTGCTAATATTTGTTGACGATTTTGGCATCTATGTTCATGAGATATTGGTATGTAGTTTTCTTTTCTTGTAATGACTGTGTAATTTTGATATTAGTGTAATGCTGGTCTCATAGAATGCATTGGGAAGTAGTCTCTTTGCTTTTGTCTTGTGAAAGAGATTATAGCGAATTGGCGTAACTTCATCCTCAAATGTTTGGTAGAGTTCACCAGTGAATCAGTTGGGGCCTGATGCTTTCTGTTTTGGAAAGTTATTATTGATTTAACTTATTTGATAGACATAGGCCTATTCAGATTGTCTATTTCTTTTTGTGTGAGTTTTGGCAGATTATGTCTTTCAAGAAATCATTCCATTTCATCTTGATTATCAAATTTGTAGGCATAGAGTTGTTGTTAGTACTCCTTTATGATCTTTATAATGTCCATAGGATCTGTAGTGATTCTCTTCATTCAATTCTGATATTAGTTATTTGTGCCCTTTTTCATTTTTTCTTAGCCTGGCTAGAGGCTTATTGATTTTATTGAACTTTTAAACAACAAGCTTTTGGTTTCATTGAATTTCTTTATTAATTTCCTGTGGGTTTTTTTTGTTTGTTTTTGTTTTTGTTTTTGCCCTTTCACTTAAATTTTACTCGTACTCATAGAATGTTCAAAGAGAGCAAAATGAAAAGAACATGGAGAATTAGAAGTAACAGATGGTAAAGATACAAAAATATACAAAGAATCAGGACAGTGGTCAAGTATGAGGCAAGACAAAGATAAGTCTTAGAGGGGACTATCAGAAAATTCTTAATGCCTGTCCAAGGCCCAGTTATGAATCTTGATGATAATTCCTATTTTTTTCAATTATTGCTATTAAAACCTATGACAAATGTTTTATAAAGACTCCATGAAAAGCCTTCTAGAGCTAGAGCTGATAAATGACTTCAGTAAAGTTTTAGGATTTAAATCAATGTACACAAATTAATAGCATTTATATATACCAGTAACATTCACGCAGAGAGACAATTCAAGAATACCATTCTCTTTCCAAAGCCATAAAAATAAAATACCTAGGAATACATCTAACCAAGGAGGTTAAAGATATCTACAAGGAGAACTACATAATACTGCTGAAAGAAATAATAGATAATATAAACATATGTAAAAACATTCCATGTTTATTGATTGGAAGAATCAATATGATTAAAATGTCCATACAGCCCAAAGCAATATACAGATTCAATGTCATTCCTATCAAACTACCAACGTTATTTTTCACAGAATTAGAAGAAAATATTCTAAAATTTATTGGAAACAAAAAACAAGTCCCAATAGTCAAAGCAATTCTAAGTAAAAAGAGCAAAGCCAGAGGCATCATTGTACCTGACCTCAAACTATATTTCAAGGCTATCATTACCAAAACAGCATGGTACCAGTACAAAAACAGACTTCCTGCTTTCAATTTCATCTCTAATTTTATTATTTTTCTTCTTTTTCTTTGTAAAATTTTTAATTTCTTTTATTTCTATAGGTTATTGGGGAATAGGTGGTGTTTGATTACATGAATAAGTTCTTTAATGGTGATTTGTGAGATTTTGGTGCACCCATCACCCAAGCAGTATACACTGCACCCTATTTATAGTCTTTTATCCCTCATCTTCTTCCCACCCTTTCCCCGAGTCCCCAAAGTCCACTGTGTTATTCTTATGCTTAGCTCCCACTTATAAGTGAGAGCATACGATGTTTGATTTTTCCATTCCTGAGTTAGCTCACTAAGAATAATTGTCTCCAATCTCATCCAGGTCACTGTGAATGCCATTAATTCATTTCTTTTTATGGCTGAGTAGTATTCCACTGTATATGTATATACCACAGTTTCTTTATCCACTCGTTGATTGATGGGCATTTGGGTTGGTTCCATGTCTTCGCAATTGCGAATTGTGCTGCTATAAACATGCATGTGCAAGTATCTTTTGTATAATGACTTCTTTTCCTCTGGGTAGATATCCAGTAGTGGGATGGCTGGATCAAATGGTAGTTCTACTTTTAGTTCTTTGAGGAATTCCCACACTGTTTTCCATAGTGGTTGTACTAGTTTACATTCCCACCAGCAGGGTAGAAGCGTTCCCTGTTCACTGCTGGTGCCCTTCCTCCACCTCAAGGCCAGCACTGGCAGGCTGAGTCCCTTCCTTCTCTTGCAGCCACATCTCTGGCTCTCTCTTCTGATTCCCTCTTCCACCTTTAAAGATCCTTGAGATCAGGTCCACCCAGCTAATCCAGGGTAATCGGCCCATTTTAAGGTCAGCTAGAACCGTGGATATCTTTAGGGAGCTATTATTCTACCTAGGACAGGGAGTAACTATTATGTAGTGATATGGTTTGGGTCTGTGTCCCTGACTGAATCTCAGAGCAAACGGTAATCCCCAATGTTGGGGGTGGGGCCTGGTAGGAAGTGATTGGATCTTGGGCGCAGATTTCCCCTTTGGTGCTGTTTTTGCAATAGGTGGTGAGTTATCCTGAGATCTGATTGTTTAAAAGTGTGTAGCACTGGCTGGACATGGTGGCCCACACCTGTAATCCCAGCAATTTGGGAGGTCGAGACAGGCAGATCACCTGAGGTCAGGAGTTCGAGACCAGCCTGGCCAACAGGTGAAACCCTGTCTCTACTGAAAATACAAAAAAATTAGTGGGGCCTGGTGGCAGGTGCCTGTAATCCCAGCTACTTGGGAGGCTGAGGCAGGAGAATTACTTGAACCTGGGAGGTGGAGGTTGCAGTGAGCCGAGATCGTGCCACTGCACTCCAGCCCTGGTGACAGAGCGAGACTCCGTCTCAAAAAAGATAAAAAATAAATAAATAAAATAAAAGATTATCTCTAAACACTGCTTTAGCTGTGTCCTGGAGATTCTGGTACATTGTATCTTTGTTCTCACTGGTTTCAAAGAACTTATTTATTTCTGCCTTAATTTCGTTATTTACCCAGTAGTCATTCAGGAGCAGGCTGTTCAGTTTCTATGTAGTTGTGCAGTTTTGAGTGAGTTTCTTAATCCCAAGTTCCAATTTGATTGTATTGTGATCTGAAAGACCATTTGTTATGATTTCCGTTCTTTTGCATTTGCTGAGGAGTGTTTTACTTCCAATTATGTGGTCACTTTTAGAATAAGTGCGATGTGGTACTGAAAAGAATGTATACTCTGTTGATCTGGGGTGGAGAGTTCTGCATATACCCAAAGGATTATAAATCATTCTACTGTAAAGACACATGCACACGTATGTTTATTGCGGCACTGTTCACAATAGCAAAGACTTGGAACCAACCCAAATGCCCATCCATGATAGACTGGACAAAGCAAATGTGCACATATACACCACGGAATACTATGCAGCCATAAAAAAGGATGAGTTCATGTCCTTTGCAGGGACATGGATGAAGCTGGAAACCATCATTCTCAGCAAACTATCACCAGAACAGAAAACCAAACACCGTGTGTTCTCACTCATAAGTGGGAGTTGAACAATGAGAACACATGGACACAGGGTGGGAAACAGCACATACTGGGGCCTGCTGGGGGGTGGGGGGCTAGGGGAGGGATAGCATCAAGAGAAATATCTAATGTAGATGATGGGTTGATGGGCGCAGCAAAACACCATGACACGTGTATGCCTATGTAACGAACCTGCACGTTTTGCACACGTATCCCAGAACTTAAAGTATAATAAAAAAAATTTTTTAAAGTGTGTAGCACCTCCTCACTCTCTCTTTTCCTCCTGAACCAGCCATGTAGGACATATCTACTTCCCCTGTACCTTCTACCATGATTGAAAGTTTCCTGAGACCTCCCCAGCCGTGCTTCCTGTACAGCCTATGAAACCGTGAGCCAATACTCTTTTCTTTATAAAGTACCAAGTCTCAGGCATGACTTTATAGCAATGCGAGAATGGACTAATAGACATAGGAAAGAGAAAAAGACAGATATACACTTAGAAGAAATAAGACAAGGTATTTGATAGATCAGTAGGGTGACTCTAGTCAACATTCATCAGTTGTACATTTCAAAATAGCTAGAAGAATAGTTCAAATATTCTTAGCATAAAGAAAAGATAACTGAAGTTGATGGATATTCCAATTACCCTAATTTGATTACATGAATGAATGAAATTATATGTACCCTGAAAATATGTGCATCTAATATGTACCAATAAAAAATAAAGTAAGGAGTCACAATAAAATAAAGAAAAAAGGGCCGGGTGTGGTGGCTTGTGCCTGTAATCCCTGCACTTTGGGAAGCCGAGGTGGGTGGATCACCTGAGATCAGGAGTTCAAGACCATCCTGGCCAAGACAGTAAACTCCGTCTCTAATAAAAATACAAAATTAGCTGGGCGTGGTGGTGGGCGCCTGTAATCCCAGCTACTTGGGAGGTTGAGGCAGGAGAATTGCTTGAACCTGGGAGGTGGAAGTTGTGGTGAGTGGGATTGTGCTGTTGCACTCCAACCTGGGCTGTAAGAGTGAAACTCCATCTCAAAAACCAATCAATCAATCAATCAATCAATCAAATGAAAAGCATTTCCACCACAGTTGAGCCAAGACAGTGAGATGTGATGGAGTTTGGGAGGGAGGGTGCCACAAAGAATGATGTCATTAGGAGAAGAGTGCATCTACAGGAGGTAACTTTAGCTGACACCCTCAGGGTTCTAGGGACCTGACGCTTCTCCCACCAACCCTAGTCATGTCACTGGAAGTAATAAACCATGCAGGGGCTTACCCACCTTGTCTCTTCTGTAATCCTTCCTGACGTTGCTGCTTAGAAGGAAATCCCAAGAATCAGGACCACAGACAGAATAGGGGAGCATCAGCAACGGTCGCTATGCTCCTGGTGACCTGAGAAAGCATTCTAGGCAGTCCAGAACCCCTGGGGCTTAGCCCCTTCTCCCCTTCCCTGCAGTTACTGGGGTAGAAGTCACAAGACGGTCTTAGTACAGAATGTGCCAGCTCAGAAAGAAGGTTCTCAGATCCTCTGCTGTTAACTTACCAACTCATGACAGGACGACTCTCCTGTGCCCCAGTATAAGGCATTTGGTAGTGAGCAAGATGGTTTCCTGGACTCACACAGCTCACAGTTGAGTGGGGGTTATAGGCAGTAAGTTAAATCACATGCCGCTGTGGCAGGTGCTGCACAGTCACTATAGAGTCTGTGGGAAATGTGTTTACTCATCAGCCCAAGTTGTATCATTTGGAGCTGAATAAACAATGCTCATGTTTGCATCTAAGAAAAGGCATACTTCGGCCGGGCACAGTGGCTTGGCTGACACCTGTAATCCCAGCACTCTGGGAAGCCGAGGTGGGCAGATCACTTGAGGTCAGGAGTTTGAGACCAGCCTGGCCAACGTGGTGAAACCCCATCTCTACTAAAAATACAAAAAATTAGCTGGAGGTGGTGGTGCGCACCTGTAATCCCAGCTACGTGGGAGGCTGAGGTGGGAGAATCACTTGAACTTGGCAGGCAGAGGTTGCAGTGAGCTGATATCGTGCCATTGCACTCCAGCCTGGGTAACAGAGCAAGACTTCGTCTCAACAACAACAACAACAACAAAAAAAAAAAAAAAAAAAAAAAAAAATAGAAAAAGGAAAAAGAAAAGGTATATTCCAAGTCCTCCATCGGGGCTTATTGCCTCTAATTACGTTTGTTCCCACCTGAGTGACATACCAGAGGCCACCGGCATTATTTTGATGCACAGCCCATTTCCAGGAACAAAACCCACTGGAGTTCAAGGCGGGGCAGGGTGTTCCTCACCATGGCTTGTCCAGGTGCTTGTCCAGGGTCCCTGGGTTGTAGGGCAGCATCAGAGACCAAGAGCAGGAACCAGAATTTCCAAGTAGCAGTGGTGGCAGGATCCCTGCTGGGATTTAGCTGGAGAACAAAGTAAGTTTGCATAATGAGTGTGAGAGCTATAAAGAATAAACCGTGAAGTGCTGTGCAAATATTAGCTCTCCTGTCTCTTCCAACTCTGGCCTCCCCTTAACAGTGTGGCTGAAGCCCTTTGTCTGAGGACAAGGGCAGATAAGGTGGTTAGAGATGGCTGGAGTCCACAGAGGGGCACAAGGAGACTCTGAACTTGAACTTGGTCTGTCCTCCCTGGGACCTCTTCTGAC
This sequence comes from Piliocolobus tephrosceles, assembly GCF_002776525.5. Classification (NCBI taxonomy): domain Eukaryota; kingdom Metazoa; phylum Chordata; class Mammalia; order Primates; family Cercopithecidae; genus Piliocolobus; species Piliocolobus tephrosceles. Next base: position 5,736,584 of record NC_045449.1, read on the forward strand.
ACACTCACTTGGGGGCAGAGAATCCAGGCCCAGTGAGAAAGCAGCAGAAAGAGGATGCAGAAAATCAGCTGTCTTTGTCTTCGGGGTAGCCAATTCACAGGAGTCTCCTTACTCTGCAGACAAACCTTATTCCTTCAACAACCCTGAAACCTTCAGAGGAGCTGAAAGTCAGAGGGAAATTAGAAATGAGGCCTCATCCCCGCAGTGGGAACAGCCCGCTCGCAGTACGGCCTCCATATGGTTTAATAATTTGAGATTTCTCACACGTCTCAAGGGAAGGCTGGAGGGATTTTGATGCTCTTCCTATGGGTTCCCAATGTGCATCTCTTCTCATCAATAAAAGATTGGGTTTACTCACTGTGGTAAGCCAGAAGTGAAAAACAGGTGCAGCTATATAATACTTCTCTTTAATTACTGCTTTTGGAAAAAAAAAAACCAAGTGTGGAAATTCATTATTCTGTATTGTTAGAACAGGATGAACTACTTACTAATTTTAACTGTGGCTTTTGTGTAGAAGCTGTTGCTCAACATGTTATTAATTTGGGTAAATATTAACAAACAGTTTCTGCACCTCGTCCTCCACTACCCTCTACCTTCCCAACCCCATCCCTTACAGTACATACTCCTGGGGGGTGTGGTTTGCCTGGGGTTCCTTTCTTCCTTCGTTTTATAGTATTGGGCCCAGTTGCTACAAAGCTTCCTTTCAAGAAGAAAAGCTTTTTGATATCAGGGCTGTTTTTCTGCCTCCCTCTGCTGTCTGTCAGGGTACCCTGAGACTCATGTAGAAATGTAAGAAAATGCTTTTCTATTATTTATGCCCACTTTCATGCCTGGCACATTTGCCCTCTCAATTGGCAGACACCTGCTGTCTGAGGCATCCATGCTTCAGATTAGTGACCCATGGGGGCAGATGAACGTATACAAGATGGATTGGGGAAGACTTCAGAGGCCTCACTGAGTGCATCTTCTTGACTCATAGAATAAAGAATCTTTACTTGAAGCCTCAGCAACAGAGAAGAGGAAGGAAGGTGGTGGGGAGTGGCCTTAACACAGTTTCAGCAGGATTCATATGGTGGGGTTGAGGCTTCACTCAATCTACCGTACGTTGCAGAGAGAAAAGGCACAAGCTCCCAAGAGCCTTTCTGCTGGAAGCTCATGGTAGTCTGGAGCTCTTGAAGCTCATGTTCAGGCAATCTATTGCTGTAAGCAAAATATCCAAAACTTAGTGGCTTGAGACAAGTAACTAATTTACTATGTCTCATAATTGTGTGGGTAAGGAATTAATTAGGGCAGTGCTCAGCTGGGTGATTCTTCTGCTTCACCTGGGTGATTCTTCTGCTTCACCTGGGTTAGTCTGGCTTGGCCAAGACATCTTTGCTTATATGTCTGGCTTCTTGCTGGGGACATCTGGAAGGCTGAACTGAGCTGGGACTGTCGACCAGAGGATATACACATTGTCTCTTCAGAATAGTGGTTTCAGGGTAGCTGAACTTCTCACATGATGGCCCAAAGCACCTCGAGAGAAGGCCCAGAGACCCAGGGAGATGATGCAAGGCTTCTTCTGACGTACCCTCAGTAGCCTTAGTACATCCGTTCCATGTCATTCGGTTGGTTAAGCAGATCACTAAGGCCAGCCCAGATTTAAGAGGAGGGAGATTAGACCCCACCTGTCACGGGAGGAGTATCAAAGACCTTGTAGTCATCTTTAATCTACCCAGCATATGATTGTGCTCAGGGGCTTACCAAGTCTTGGGAAGCCAGGTGATGATAGGAAGAGGTTCATAGTCTGATGGGTTTCAGTGTTGCCACTTAACAGTTTAACACCTGATTTTTAATAACTGATCCTCAGATTCCTTATCCATGCAATAGAAACAATAACTCCTACCTTACAAGAGTACTGAGAGTATTCAGTGAGATCACATATAAAAAGCCCAGACTAGCATCCAGAAGGCACCTTCTTCCTGGAGCTCTTGCTGTAAAGATGACTGCTTAATGAGGATAATCATGTGGCGAGAACAAATGAGATTGTACATGTTTATCAAAATGTAGGTTTAGTCATGAAAAAATTTGAGTGACATTGTAAGAATAGAATAGAAAAGAAAGACCATAATTTGAAAACATCAAGGCTTATCACTCTCGTAAGGGTAGGTATGATTTTTTGAAACTTCTTTTAGTTTTATAAAAATATTTGTGTACTGGATCATGACGTAAAATGTATTGTTTTGTTCTTAAGATGTAGTTTTTACTGAGGTTCATGGTTGAAACCATTTGAAAGCTGCGGAGAAAATGAATGTGAAGTGTTTTTGCCAACCATGTTAGTGAACTGTCATTCAAAAGTACAATTCTTATTCTGTTGGGTGTATCTGAACACCCAGGGCTGGTGGAGATTAGGAGCAGCTTAGTAAATATGATAAGTCCACTAGGATCCTGGCCTCAGGGATATTTGACTGTCAAAGTCAACAAAGTAAAACTACCTGGCAAGCCCAGAATTTGTCCTGGTGCCACTTTTGAATGTCACACATAGCCCTGAAAATTGGATTGGTAGAAGGAAGCATTATAAAATCTCACTCATTCTGCCTGATCTTATTCCCTAATGTGTCTTCAGGGAAGGGAGTGGTTTTTCTCTTTCCGGACCTGAAAGTAGTTACAGAGAAGCAGATGCTGAGTTGGATATGGATTTGGGGGAAGTGAGGACAAAGACCATCAAAGTGGGCGTGTCTGCTGAGGACTCCCACCTTTTCCCAATAGCTGTTCCTCTCTGATTCCAGCCATGTGGTCCACATGGGAGCTGTCCTAGGTGACTCTGCCTCTCATGCCATTTATGACTGTGTTGGCACTTGCCCCGAAATGGCAAATTAGCGTTCAGAGCCCTTTCCTAGGAGTGTTTTTTTCCCCTCCCTCTCTCTTCAGTTTGGAGCCAAAGAAAGCATCTATCAGCCTTTTCAGTGGTAGGAGCCCTAAGAGGTAAAATCTGAGAGCTGTCAATGTCAAAATTTCCCTGTGATGGAGGAAGCTTGTCTACAGGGAGTGAGAACAAAGCTGGCATGCCAAGAAGAGCATGGAGAGACAGCAGAGGTGCCAGGGCATGTGTGAGTTCCTGGATGCACTTGTTCATGAGCCCAGCTGCACCCCTACTTTGGTTGCAGCACAGCTGTTCAACCTCAGAGTCCATGAGTCAATCCATCCCCTTTGGCCTGAGCTCGTTGGAGATGGGTTTCTGTCCCTTGCATCCAAGAGTCTTTCATAAACACTTCAGTGTGAGCAACTTGGTGGGACCAGAAGAGATGACTCTAAACACAGTCATTTTTCTAGGGCCTGCATCAGGCTGGGAACAGAGGCTGCCACCTCCTGTCTCTCTCTTCCTGCCCAGGCATCTGCAGGGTGCACATCCCCAGAGCCAAGTGAAGCATCCAGGAGAGAAGCACCAACCAATGTATTAGGCAGCTCACACACTCACTCCTGATAGGAAGAGTTGAGGGCAACCAGCCCTCCCCCCACGTGAGTCCTCCAGGCCCCTCTGCAGTTAAATGCCATGATCTCCTTTGCGCCAGGGGCTGCCACATCAGGAGGCTTGGATTAAGTGATTTGTCTGCCTCCAACACAGCTGCTCTCTGGTTCCTGTTTGACAAATCTGGTTCATTAGGGCTGACAAAGATGAATGTCCTTGTTTGTGGGAGTCTGCTAAGTGCTGTTCTCAGGGAGCCAGTGGACCTGGATCTGAAGCAAGGTATACATCACGTTGGCTACCTAGCAGGGCCTCTCAGTCAGAGGCTACAGTGGGGACATGAAGGCCAAGTACGAGCTACCTGCCATGAGTAGATCCCACAAGAGCTTCACGGTTGGGGTACAGTGAAATTTGGCAGCTGAAGACAGCTTCTATCATCGCCATCTGAGAGTCAACCTGTTTTTGAAAGTAGTTGCCCTATGATGTACTTACAACATAGTCATGAGCCCACAGACACACATCTGGGCCACAAACATCTACTAAGCAAATTCTATAGGCTAGGTATGTAGGGGGAAGGCTGAGAACCTGGGGGTGGTAGTTATCAAGGGAGGCCGAAGGCTCAGAAACACAAAACGTGGGCATAGCCAGAGCACTTCAGCAGCAGCTGCCATTTGGAACCAGAAAGAGCGCGAGCAGCTGCCTTCCTTCCTGTCCTGATCATTTACTTCAGTCAACAATTCCATGACTCTAGGAGCCCTGAAAAAACTAAAGCAATCATTCTTAGCCTGGGCTGGGCAGTGAGACGCCTGCAGCTGTGACTTCCAAAGATTTGGACCATTATGCACAGTGAGAAACGTAGTATATCACAACCCAGTGCACACGTGTATACACATATGCACTTCCAACAATTTTACCAAAGACAGTGACATTCACTCCAGTATTCTTTATTCTATTTTCTTCTACTCAATTTCCTCTTTTGAAAAATGCTGGTTGGAACCAACAAATGAATTTCCCTGATTGTTTATGGGTCATGACCCTTGGTTAAACAACAACTCTGACTAAATGGTGCTTTTAAAATATCCACATTAACCTTGTTAGGTCAAGACCTCCTGAGGAGGGCTCGTATAAGCTGAGACACAGGATGGACAATAGTTGGCCAAGCAAAGGGATGGGGAGGAGAAAGCATTTTCAGGTAGAGAAGGCAGCAGGTGCAAATGTGGGGAGGGGCGACTGAGAGAGCCGCATCTGCCATATGGAGAAGTGGAAAGTTCAGCTCAGCTGGGGCACAAGTGTTATGGGAGAGGGTGAGGGAGGGGCTGAGAGTCAGGTGGTCCATCACAGAGGGCTTCACAAAACCAGACGAAGAGTTTGGAATGGACGCTGAGGGCAATGAGGGGTTCTTAAAGGATTTTAAGCAGATGAGTGATATGGTCAGATGAGTGCTTTCTGAAAGATCACTCTGCCGTGTGGAGGATGGATTTGGGGTGTGGAAGACGGGATGGGGAGGGCAGTGAAGGCAAGGCTGGATGCAGGGAGATCGGTTGGCCGAGCCATTGTGTGCACGCGTGATGTGAATTAGAACTAGATACTCCCTGTGGGGAGACCAAGGCATGAAAAGAGCCTGTCCTCGACAGATGCAGGGCTTGTCCAGGCCAGACTTGTGTGGCTGGATTTCAGCCCCATTCACCCTCAGGCCTGGTGTTCTCCTACAGGGCATGACCCAAGTGACTGTGGGTGGCAACCCTACTCTTTTGGAGGTAACAGTAAAGGTTCAGGAAATAGACAACGATGGTGGGGATGATGGTAGGAAAGAACATGGGATATGCAAGAAATAATTATGATGGGAAGGCGAGCTGAGTGCCCTTGAGGGTTTCTTCTGGCCACAAGACTCTGGGATCCTCATCCACCTCTGCCCACCATCCTCAGTGTCCTGGGCTCTTGCTTCATCCTTGTTGAGTAGCATAGATACCTACAGCTATGGCTTGTCAAGGCTGAACTAACGTTGAGAGGCGGTATAGGGGAGGGTGCTTAGGGAAAGATGTCTGCAGCCTGGGCCACAGAGGGGAGGCAAGGTCTTAGAGGCAGAACCTACCTCTTCTTGTTCCAAAGAAGGAAGTGGGAGGAGCAAGGGAGCAAAAGGAGCCCTCTTCCTACTTCATGGTGAGAACTTTGAATCAGATCTGAATTGTGTGTTTTAAACCCGGCTGACTTTCAGATGCAGAAAGGGGCCAGCTAGTCAGGGGCTGTGTTGCTCAGCAAAGAGAAAGAGGCAAGGCACACAGCTGGACAGTGGCTGGAGAATGACACCTGTGTCTCATGTTTGTCTCTCACCGAGGTGGGACTCTGCAGTAAACCCAAGTGGTCCCAGCTGTGTGTTTTTGCTCCCTCTGGCTTAACCTGAGCCCCACCCATCCTGCACTGGGCTTTTTTTTCTTCCATGGGTAGAGCTCATCGGGCAGAATTCTGTCCCTATTTTGGTCCCTTCCAGCCTTAAACAGGGAGGTCTAGTGTTGCCCAGCAGCTCTACCTAGACCAGGGTCAATGAAATCAAGGAAAAGGAGTAGAAAGTCCTCTTTCTGCCTCTGGTCAGAGCCATGTTCTCCAATCCAATTTTACAAAGCAGTCCCGAACTTTGGGCAATAGAGCAGAGGCTGTTTGAATAGTGCTTATTTCAATTTCTCAAATTGTTTAGAAACCACAGGGACTATGGGTGTGGGCGTAGGTAATGAACTAGGCTTCCTCAGCTTCAAACACCTGCCATTAAACCACTCTAAACTCCCCATCCCCATTTTCTAGAATAGGATTCTAAGACTGCCCCAAGGCTTAGCTATAATGCCTATCATACATTGAGTGCAGTGCCTGGCTTGTGTGAATGGTATTTTGATGAATGGACTTCCTTTTTCAGATTGCTCAGGCTGGCCTGTAGGCCCATGCCAATACTGGGCACTCAGGCAGCTGAACAGAGAGGTCTGATATGGGGAAAGCCAGGGGCTGCATCTCAGCCAGAGTCCATGGGGACAAAAGGGGCAGAAAGCCACAGAAAGTACACAGCAAGACCAACGACAGGGCAGCAATAGTAGTAACAGCTGGTATGCTCCTGGAACTGGGCTAAGTACTCCATGTGTACCTAATCCTTGCAATGAGGATTATTGCCCGCATTAGGAAACTGACATCCAAAGAGAGAAACTTACCTACGTTTAGGCAACTGGTAAGGAGAGCCTGAAAGCAAAGCTGTGGTTGCCTGGCTCCTAAGCACAGGAGTCCTGGACACTCATGCGGACCCCTGAGGGGGTCACACTTTACCTTCAGCACTGGGGTGTGTACAAATCAAGCTGGCCCCAGCCTGGGGGTTACCCGAGGCTCTACCATGTTTGAGAAAGCAACTGATCATTCAAGGACCCTGGTGTGGATTCCGGAGCAGGCTCAGTGGGTGCTCCCCAGCTGTGGCTTCCTGCACACACACCTCCCTCCCACCTTATCCTGCACTAAATATTTTTTCTTCTCGCTCCAAATTTTTTTTTTTTTTTTTTTTTTGCTTCTGTTTAAAATTAATTCCACAACACTGAATAACCTTCCCCCACAAGGTTGGAGTTAATCAGGCTGAATTTATTAAGATCTTTACAATTAAATGAGCTCATACCAAGAGGAGGAAAGTTACCTTATTATACCATTTTAAGAGCTCAAATAATTTCAGTCTCCAACTTTACTGTCGACCCCCAACTACTTCCATCGCGGTCGCCAATGACTTCAGAGGGTGCCGGACCGCAGTCTTCTCCGTGCTTCCCATCCCTGATGTGGGGAGAAACGTGCTCAGACCAGTGAGTCATTGCAGAGGGAAACCAAGAAGAGAAAGGGAGAGCAGTTCAGCATGGATGGAACCTGTTCTAGTTTTACAGGCAGAACTTGGGCGCAGGAGGCTATATCATGAAGAGACGATTTCCCCTCAAGGGCTCATCCTCTGGGGTCAGTGTCAGCCTTGACTGGGTCCCTTCCTGCTCCAGTCCCTGGCCCCCAGCTCTTCTCTCCTCATAGCAGGGCCTCTTGCCTGACACCTGCAAGATTAGACAGACCCAGACAAGTGGGGGTTTCAGTAGCCTGGAGGAAGGGACTCAACCCAGAAGGAGCCCCGATGCTGGTCCCATCCTGACCTAGAACCCCTGCCTTGTTCCTGAGTGCCCGATCTTGATGGTTTACTGCATACTCTGGCACACTGAGGTCTAGGATTCCTCTGTTTTGGTCTTGCCAGCTTTGCTCAGCAGAACTCACAACCCACAGGGTTGGGGTGATCGTCATCGGTGGGGCTGACATCTGTTTGGATTTCTGAATATCATTCCCGCTCCATTTGCTTGTGAATTCACCAGCCTTTTATGGTTGGGGCCTGTTATAGGTTGAACTGTGTCCTTCTCACCCTCAAAGATGTATTAATGCCCTGATACTCTTTATGTGTGAATGTGACCTTATTTAGAAATAGGATCTTTGCAGATACAATTAAATGGAGATAAGGCCATTAGAGTGGGCCCTAAACCAACAGGACTGGTGCCCTCATAAGAAGAGGAGAAGAGACACACCCAGAGAGTTCACCATGGGGTGATGGAGGCAGAGATTGGAGAGATGCATCTACAGGTCAAGGTGCACCAAGAATTGCAGGCAACATGGCCAACATGGTGAAACCCCGTCACTACTAAAACTATAAAAAATTAGCCAGGCATGGTGGCGTGCACCTGTAATCCCAGCTACTTGGGAGGCTGAGGAAGGAAAATCGCTTGAATCCAGGTGGCAGAGGTTGAAGTGAGCTGAGATCATGCCATTGCACTCCAGCCTGAGCAACAAGAGGGAAACTCCATCTCAAAAAACAAAAACAAAAAAGAATTGCAGGCAACACCAGAAACTAGGAGACAGGCATGGAACAGACTCTTCCTCAGAGCCTCCCAGCAGGAACAAACCTTGTTGACACCTTGCTTCTGGACTTCTAACCTCCAGACCTGTCCACGAAGACATTTATGTTGTTTTCAGCCACCTAGGAAGCTAATGCAGGACCCATATGCACACCACTGCTCCTAATAAGCTTCTGATTTCTGTCACCCATGTTCCTGGGTCACCATGTTCTGCCATGTTTAAATTCCTTCCCATTGCTCCTGCTGGCTCTGCCTCTTCCTTACCAATTTCCAATGAAATTGGTCCAGCCTCAGGGTTTTTTTTTTTTTTTTTTTTTTTCCCTCTTCTAGGTGCTGAGCCCCAACAGTGAACTCCAGATTATACTGCCCTGACCTAAACTGACATATGCAGGAGGTCCACCCTCAGAGGCTTGCTCTATGTTAAGGAGCGTCCCTGCATTGCCCCTGTGCACAGATATTTGTTTGCTAATCAGTGTTCGAAGCAGCTGTCTAAAACCCTCAAGCCCTCCCTCAATTGTTGGCTCACAGGTCTACCCTCATGAACCCCCCTCGGGCCTTCCTCAATTGTTGGCTCACAGGTCTACCCTCATGAACCCCCTCGGGCCTTCCTCAATTGTTGGCTCACAGGTCTACCCTCATGAACACCCCTCGGGCCTTAGGAAGCATGAAGAACATGATGGAGGCAGCTGGCTCAGTTAAATGCTTGACTCCCTTCAAGGTTTCATCCAGGCAGCACTGCTCACGAGTAGAAGGGCACAGGAATACAGTTGTGCGACCAGGTGGTGTCCAACTTACACTGACTTTAATAAATGTCAGGGACAGACACCATAGGCACACCCAGAAACCCTTTGTTAATGATTTCAGCTCAATTAACCTTTCTGTGGAACTCATACTTTTTTTCTTCATAAGTTTGTTATTTATCTTTTCTTTCTTTCTTTCTTTTTTTTTTTTTTGAGACAGAATCTTGCTCTGTTGTTCAGGCTGGAGTGCAGTGGCGCAATCTCAGCTCATTGCAACCTCTGCCTCCTGGGTTCAAGCAACTCTCCTGCCTCAGCCTCCTAATAGCCGGGGCTTCAGGCGCGTGCCACCACGCCTGGCTATTTGTTGTTGTTGTTGGTTTTTTTTTTTTGTATTTTTAGTAGAGACGGGGTTTCACCATGTTGGCCAGGCTGGTCTTGAACTCCTGACCTCAAGTGATCCACCACACTCGGCCTCCCAAAGTGCTGGGATGACAGGCGTGAGCCACCACACCCGGACTGTTACTTATCTATGCATAGTTTCACTCTGCATTGCAATTATTCCCCGACTTTCCCCAAGATGGAATCAACTACACAACATTTATTGTTAGCTTCGTATGTATATGTGTTTTTCTTATTATAATGTTTTTTCCCCTGGAGAGAGGTTCCACCTGCAGGGCCATCAGGAAGTGGTAGAGAAATAATGCCGGGCTTTGTGAAATCGCTGCCAAACACTGGACTCTTGGCTCAGCTCATGTTTTTGGTCCAAAGAATATAAATATTCTGCACTTTTTACCTCCTGGCTCTATGATTGTCCACAATGGTTTAGAGATCTGCCCATGTTCTGTAGAGTTCACTGATTGTATAGACTGTCTTTCTACTAACTACTCCTTACAACTTTTCTTCTGGTCAGTTCCACTCACTTGATCCCAACCATTTTGCTCTGACTTCTGGTTGCAATCTTGCTCCTGTCCCTTTTGAACTTTAATTTTCCAAATCTAAGTTATCTGCTTTCAGGTTATGGGCCTCAGAAACACATACCTACGTACGTGTGCTTCTGCACAAACTGTCATGAGGTCTCCATCTGAGCCCTTCCCACTTGCTTCCTCCTCACTGTGGACAGCTTCCTGAACAGCTCTTTGCTGTCAACTCCAACCCTGGCCCAGCAGGGAGGAAGGGTGTGAAATGTGGATGATCGGTACCGTGTGATTCCAACAGGGTCAGAGAGAAGGGTTTAATTTTCACTGGAAGAGAAGTTCAGATGGGTATTTCAGGCAGAAAATAAGCCAAGTTTCAGATTTCAAACTTTGGAAGAGCAAATTTCAATGTGGTCTGGAGTTTTGGGGAGTCTCTGAGACATTTCAGGAGATTCATAAGGTCAAAACGTTTTTCATAATAATAATGATATGTTATTTGCCTTTTCCACCATGAGATGTTTGCACCGACATTGCCAAAACAATGGTGGGTAAAATTGTTTAGCATAAATCAAGGCAATGGCAACAAATTACTAGTAGCCACTGTATTCTTCACCGCCAGACACAGGCAGTAACAAAGCATCAATGCCACTTAAGAATGTTTTGAATAGAGCAGCAAATGTTATTAATTTTATTGACTCTCAAGTCTTGAGTATACATCTTTTTGTAATTTTTATTTTATTTTATTTTGAGACAGAATTTCACTCTGTTGCCCAGGCTGGAGGAATGCAGTGGCATGATCTCGGCTTACTGCAAGCTCTGCCTCCTGGGTTTATGCCATTCTCCTGCCTCAGCCTCCCGAGTAGCTGGGACTACAGGCACCTGCCACCATGCCCAGATAATTGTTTGTATTTTTAGCAAAGACGGGGTTTCACCGTGTTAGCCAGGGTGGTCTCGATCTCCTGACCTTGTGATCCGTCCGCCTCGGCCTCCCAAAGTGCTGGGATTACAGGTGTGAGCCACCGCACCCGGTTGAGTACACATCTTTTAATATTCAGTATGATGAATAAAGCACTGCTGCTACTTAGCAGAGTACACTGGTTGTCTCAAGGTAAACTTCTCATGTGCTTGATTCAGTTGTGAGCTCAATTAGCCTCTTTCTCATGAAATGAATGCCGTTTTTACTTGAAAGAATGGAGTCAAGCTATGGATATTCAAACTTAGGTATTTTTCAGACACTTCTTGAAAATAAACAAAGCAAACCTGTTAATTACAAGAGAAACAACTGACAATATTTGTTGCCAATGATAAAAATCAAGTTTTCAAATTAAAATTAGAATTTTGAAGATCTTGTAACAGCCACAGTTGAGCCTAGCGGCTCTCAATATTTGAAGACTTACATGGTGAGATCTGTGGTGATTTTAAAACACGTGAATTTTTGGTACTGGATAATGAAATGTGTCAACATTTGAAATATCTGTGTAGCTCAGTGGACCAATATTTTCGAAATGACCAATGCATGGTGTTACAAAGTAATGCATGGTGTAACGTTCTTTCAAAGTTCAAGATGGACCGATGATTTTAATACAATGAAGTACAAAAATGTTTGTTGATATGATTTCAGGTTCCTCATTTAATAAAGATGATTGTATCAAAGGAGAATACCCATAATTATCTTTATTAAATATTACTAAAACATTCTCCCTTTTTCCAACTTCGTATCTGTATGAGGCTCAATTTCTTCATGTTTTTAACCAAAGCAACATATTACAACGGAACAGAATGAACGCTGAAGCAGATAGAAGGATCTAGCCATCTCCTATTAAGCTAGACATTAAGGAAATTTGCAAAGGCAAATGACAATGTCACTCTTCTAACTAGTTTCTTTTTAGAGTATAGTTATCTTTTATTTAAAAACATGTAATGTTAGCATGTGATGACATTATTATGATTTTTAAGTGAATGCTTTTATGATTTCTGCTTTAATTTCTAATACAGTGAATATGAATAAATATAATCTATATAATGAAAGCATTCTTCAATGTATAAAGTAATCCTGGGAACAACAAGTTTGAGAACCACTAGCCTGGGAAATAGCCCAAGTCTCTGGAGTATAAGGCTAAAGAAAGTTTTAGTGGAGATGAGGTTGGAAGGGAAATTTGTTGTTTCTTTGGTCTTATTTTATTTCTTTGCTTTCTTGTTTTCTTAAATCCCTGGATACTGAAATGAAAAAGATATAATGAGACAGTATCCCTATAGAAGTTTGCTGGAAGTCAATGCCCGAGACACGGATTCAGCGACTATCCCCTGACCCCCTTCAGCCCTCTGATGGGGAACCCCATGGTCAGGTCACTGCAATAGCCTTCTGTTTGGCCCGTGGCTTCAACCCATAATAATATCTCCTCCCTTCTTTAGTGCAACCCAGAGGACATCTATTTTCTTTTAACTCTGATATAGACTGAGTTGTATTCCCCCAAAATTCACATGTTAAAGTCCTAACCTCCTTTGGAGGCTGTATTTGGAGACAGAAACTTTGAAGAGGTGCTTCAGTTAAAGAGAGACCATTAGGGTAGCTCCCAATCCAATCTGACTGGTGTCCTTATAAGAAGAGGAAATTTGGACACAGGAGGCACTAGGAAATAACTCAGAGGAATGGTTACATGAAAAGGCAATAAGAGGGTGGCCATCTGCAAGCCAAGGAGAGAGGCCTCCAGAGAAGCCAACCCTGCCAGCATCTTGATTTTGGGCTTCCAGCCTCCAGAACTGTGAGAAAATAAATTCCTGTTATTTAAACCACCCAATCTGTGGCATTTTGTTATGGTAGCCCTAGCATACGGATACACTCACATTCTTCTGATAGCAACTTTGTTTAGAGCAGGTACCCCCACTTTTCATTTTACTCAAGGATCAAAGAAGGTAAGTGCGTGGCTTATGATTTCACAACTAGTCTATGGAAAACCCAGGTCTCAAACGTATAGCCCCTCACTCAGTATTTTTTTTTCCCTCTGGACCACAGGTGATCTTTGACTCTGTTCTCAGACTGGGTACTCCTGGGTTCTCCTCACTGTAGCTGACATTCAGGATGAAACTGAGTCTTGAGCTCTGCTCAAGCTTGTCTCATGCAGTTCCCTGTCAAAATCTGCTAGATTCCATGAATTATCTTTTGATGCCTATCTGCTTTGCTTAATAGGGTAGCCGGGTTGCTGAGTACTTGAAAGTGGCTAATTAGAAATTGAGATGTACTGAAAATATAACATACTCATTAGTTAGAAAATAGGAATGCAAAACATCTCGTTGATATTTTATATTGATTCCATGTTGAAATGATAATATTTTGGATATATTGGGGTAAATAAACTAAATTATTAAAATTAATTCCATCTGTTTCTGATTTTTTAGACGTAGCAATGACAATTCCAAAAAACACAAACATTGGTAAGTGAGACCTAATTAAACCAAAGAACTTCTGCACAGCAAAATAAACTATTAACAGAGTAAACAGACAACCTACAGAGTGGGAGAAAATATTCACAACTATGCACCTGAGAAAGGACTAATACCAGAATCTTTAAGGAACTTAAACAAAAACAAGAAAAAACAAATAACCCCATTAAAAAGTGGGCACAGGACATGAACAGACACTTCTCAAAAGACAAACAAACATATGAAACAATGTGCAACATCACTAATCATTAGAGAAATGCAAATCAAAACCACAATGAGATACCATCACACCAGGCAGAATGCTATTATAAAAAGTCAAAAAATAACAGATGTTGGGGAGGTTGCAGAGAAAAGGGAATACTTGTACACTGTTGCTGGGAATATAAATTAGTTCAGCCACAGTGGAGAGCAGTTTGGAAATTTCTCAAAGAATTTAAAACAAAGCTATCATTGGACCCAGCAATCCCATTACTAGGTATACCCAAAGGAAAATAAATTGTTCTAGTAAAAGGGCACATGTACTGGCATGTTCATCACAGTGCTATTCACAATAGCAAAGACATGGAATCAACTTAAGTTTCCAGCAGTGGTGAACTATACACCATGGAATACTATGCAGCCATAAAAAAGAATGAGTTCATGTCCTTTGCAGCGACATGGATAAAGCTGGAAACCATCATCTTCAGCAAACTAACACAAGAACAGACAACCAAACACCACATGTTCTCACTCATAAGTGGGAGATGAACAATGAGAACGCATAGACAGGGAGGGGAACATCACACATTGGGGCCTGTCAGGGGTTGTGGGGGGAAGGGGAGGGAGAGCATTAGGACAAATACCTAATGCATATGGGGCTTAAAACCTAGATGATGGGTTGATGGGTGCAGCAAACCACCATGGCACATGTATACCTATGTAACAAACCTGCACATTCAGCACATGTATCCCAAAACTCAATGTAAAATAAAAGAAAATGTGGTACATATTCACTACACAGAAATAATACTACACAGTCATAAAAAAGAACAAAATCATATCTTTTGCAGCAACATGGATGCAGCTGGAGGCCATTATCCTAAGTGAATTAAGGCAGAAACAGAAAATCAAATACCATGTGTTCTCACTTATCAGTGGGAGCTAAACACTGGGTACACGTGGCCATAAAGATGGGAACGATGGATACTGGGGACTCCAGAAGGCAGGAGGGAGGGATGAGGGGCCAGTGTTGTGATGTGGTTTGGATGTTTTGTTCCCTCAAAATCTCATGTTGAAATGTGACCTCCAGTGTTGGAGGTGGGGCCTAGTGGGAGATGTTTGGGTCATGGGGATGGATCCCTCATGAATGGCTTGGTACCATCCTCCAGTAATGGGCTCTTGTGAGATCTGGTTGTTTAAAGAGTCTGAGAAATCTCTCCTCTCTCTCTTGCTCCCTCTCAGCCATGTAACGTGCCAGCTCCCCCTGTGCCTTCTGTCATGACTGGAAATTTCTGGAAATTTCTACTCGACCAGAAGTAGATGCTTGGACTTCACTCTTTGTACAACCTACAGAACCGTGTGCTCCATAATCTCTTTTCTTTATAAACTACCTAATCTCAGGTATGCCTTTGTATCAATGCAAAACAGACTAACACAAGTTGAAAAGCTACCCTTTGGATATTATGTTCACTATTTTGGTGATGGAATCAGTAGAAGCCCAAACCTCAGAATCATGTAATATATCCATGAAACTAACCTGCACGTGTACCCCCAAATCTAAAAAAAAAAAGTGCTTACTGAAACATAAACATACAACAAAATAAACATGGGTATGAGCAAATTTACAATTACATATTGTATATATGTATACATATGTATATAATGGTAAATTTACTCATAGCTATGTTTCTTTTATTGTATATTGGACAATTAAATATTCCTACTGGGCAGCACTGATGTACGCTTTGCTTCTCTAACAGGTCTGTAAGGTTAACAGTGGTAGAAATCTTGCCTTTTTTAAAATCTTAAATCCACTACCACACTTGTACCTAGAACACAGAGCACGTTTGCAGAGGTTCCTTTTTAGTTCACAAACTGTAAATATGTTTGAAATGATACAATATTAGTACAAACAGCAAGTCATCAAGGGCCTGGATACTCCTACCAGGACCTGATTTTGCTAAAGGGAACTGTCAGCAAGGACTAAAGTGTTCAAACGTCCTGATGGAACTAGAGTTTTTTTTTTTTTTTTTTTTTTTTTTTTTTTGAGACAGAGCCTCCTTCTGTCACCCAGGCTGGAGTGCAGTGGCAGGATCTCAGCTCACTGCAAGCTCCGCCTCCCGGGTTCAGGCCATTCTCCTGCCACAGCCTCGTGAGTAGCTGGGACTACAGGCGCCCGTCACCACTCCCGGCTAATTTTTGTTTGTTTGTTTGTTTGTTTGTTTTTCTTTTGTTTTGTTTTTGTATTTTTAGTAGAGACGAGTTTCACCGTGTTAGCCAGGATGGTCTTGATCTCTTGACCTCGTGATCCACCCGCCTTGGCCTCCCAAAGTGCTGAGATTACAGGCGTGAGCCACCACGCCTAGCCGAGTTAAATCTTGAAATATAGCATTGTATGAGTAGAGAATTATTTTCCAGTGGGAATTAAAGGTTAAACAAAGGCTTAGAGATAGGAATGGCCAGGGAAGGTCTAAGGGGCTGAGTTTTGTCCAAGACAGTGGTCCTTAAAGTATGATTTCTGTACTAACAGCCATGATCTTGTGGGAATTTGTTTGAAATTCACTTTCTTGGACCCTACCACAGACCTACTGAATCAGAACCTCTGGGGGTAGAGCCCAGCGATTCACATATGAACAAGGTCTCCAGGACATTCTAAAGCACACGGAGGTTTGAGGCCTACTGGGGTACAGAGTTTGGATCATCCATGAAGCACTGAGGAGCTAATGATGGGCTTTGAATAAAACTGTGTTCTAATGAGATCATAGCTGGGAATGACGACTCCTGAAAACCGGATGGGAGCCTGGACTCCACACCTGGTCTGCTGTCCCTACCCTTCTGAGTCCCAAAGACATCAGTCAAAGATTGGTCAAGTACCTGGAGGTGTACAGCACCTTTTCTAATAAATCCCAACCATGGAAGAAGTATGACTTTCCTAAAGTATCTAAAAGGCCTTCTTTAAATCCCAGCACAGATCCTCTGCTTGGTTCTGCACCAGAAATTGGGAATCAGGCTGTGTTTCTCTGCAGTGAGACAGCATAGAACAGCCTCCCCGGGATGTCTGGCAGCTCCTACTTGGTTCCACTGGAAAGAAAATAAGAGGTCGTTATTCACAAACAAGGTAGGAGAACGTGTGTCTTTGAAAGATATTGGGCATTCTGGAACCTGGCCTTGCCTACAAATGATGTTCCAGTGGAAAGGCTGATTTTTGTGTCATTAATTCAAGGGAAAACTTCCCAAATTGGTAAGTGGTTTATAAAGACATTACAGTGCCTTCCTTCCATTTTCCTTCTTCATTTCCTCCTCCCTCTTTCCATCTCTATTCCTTCCTCCTTTTTTCCTCCCTCCTCCCTTCTTCCCCTCTTTATTTTCTTTCTTCCTTCTCTCTATCCACAATCCCTTCAATCGCTGGATTAACTTTTTCTGAAACACATAGCACTTAACATATGCCAGGCATTTTTTTCAAGGACATTGTACATATTACTTCACTTAATCTCCCTAACAACTCTATAGATGGGAAGATCACATATTTATCGTCCAAACCAAGACAGCTTTGTGAGTATAAAGGGAAGAGAGGACATTGGAGTCAGCCAGGATGTATGGTCACTATAATTAGAGAGACAGTTTGACATCCCTATTTTAGAGATGAGGAAACAGGCACAGAAAAGTCAAGTAACATAAAGTCAAATAATGCATAGGTGCTGGAGCCTGGATTCAAACCCAGACAATCTGGCTCCAGACTGTGATCTCTTCACAGTAGGTTGTCCTTCTCCTCCATCACCCATAGTCTGTATAAACAAGCAGTAGGGAAAGGGGAACAGCATTGACCAAGGTACGGAAAGTCATGGAATGAGGCCAGTCACCACGCCTGGAATATGGGGCATGTAGGCAGAATGGCATGAGAAGGAGGCCGGGCGCGGTGGCTCAAGCCTGTAATCCCAGCACTTTGGGAGGCCGAGACGGGCGGATCACGAGGTCAGGAGATCGAGACCATCCTGGCTAACACGGTGAAACCCCGTCTCTACTAAAAAATACAAAAAACTAGCCGGCGAGGTGGCAGACGCCTGTAGTCCCAGCTACTCGGGAGGCTGAGGCAGGAGAATGCTGTAAACCCGGGAGGCGGAGCTTGTAGTGAGCTGAGATCCGGCCACTGTACTCCAGCCTGGGCCACAGAGCCAGACTCCGTCTCAAAAAATAAAAATAAAAAAAAAAATAAAATAAAATAAAAAAATAAAAAATAAAATAAAAAATAAAAGAATGGCATGAGAAGGGGCTTTTCTTTTCTCTGTTTTTTAAAGAATAGAAACAACACTTATCATTTCAATTAATATATGGCCATCTTTTATAGTCATTAATCTTTTTTAAAAATCTTTTCCTTTTGAAGATAGTAACATGATGTACTAGAGAAATATTATCTTGCTCTTTTTGGGATATCAGTGGGCACTCTAGTAATAATTTTTCATTGAAAACAGTAGTCAAGCACAAGAAATTCTAATGTCCATTAATACTGAAATAGGATTAAAGACTTAAACGTAAAGTCTAAAACTACAAAAACCCTAGAATAAAATCTGGGTAATGCCATTCTGGACATAGACCCTGGGAAAAATGTCATGACAAAGACTCCAAAAGCAATTTCAACAAAACCAAAAATTGATAAATGAGATGAAATTAAATGGAGGAGCTTCTGCACAGCAAAAGAAGCTATTGATAAACAGACAACCTACAGAATGGGAGAAAATATTTGCAAACTATGCATCTGACAAAGGCCCAATACTCAGAATCTATAAGGACCTTAAACAGATGAATAAGTAAAAACCAAACAACACCATAAAAAAATGGGCCAAGGACATGAACAGAAGAGGCTTTTCTGGTCATCAGGTAGCAGATTACAAAGGGCTTCCTTCTTTGCTAAGGTGTTTGGAATGGTCCCTGGCGGTGGGCGGCTAATGAGGAGCCAGGGAAGGGTGTGAAGTGGGGCAGTGATATGGTCAGGGAGAAGTCCACTTGAGCACCAGGTGTGGGTGAACTGGAGGCAGACAGACCAATGGGACATGATGAGGGGATAGAAATGGGGAAAGAGAGCGAGAAAAGAGAAACGGAAATATGTTGGTGGTAGAATTTGGTGGGTTTTAACGTCTGGAAATGGGAAGTGAGTAAAGGGAAATTTTGGCTAATTCTCAGACTTGGAGGACTGGGTACCATCATGAAGAAGGGGCTCGTGAAGGAGGGGGAACACGATGAGTTTGGCCTGCACATATTACAGTTTGTTTTAAATCCAGGCTTATTGAAAGCAAAAATATAAGCAAAAGTATCTATATTTTTGGGGTGATCTTTGACAATGGATAAAATTGTATAACCACTACTGTAATCAAGATACAGAACACTTTCTTTACTCCAAAACATTCTCTTCTTCCCCTTTGTCATCAGTATTCCATACCTCCACAACCCTGGCAAACACTGACCTGATTTCTGTCTCTATAGCTTTGACTTTTACAGGATGTAACCTGAAATTAAAAATACAGTAGTCATTGTCACATGTTTATTCTTTTACTTAGAATACAGTTTTGAGATGTATTCATATCATTTGTGTGTCTGTATTTCATGTATTTGCTGGATAGTATTTCATTCTATGAATGTACTATAGTTTGCTTATTGATTGTCTGTTGAAGGACACCTTGGTTGATTCTAGTTTGGGGCTATTATGAACAAAGCTGCTCTAAACACTGATACGTACATCTTTGTGTAGACATAGTTTCCATTTCTCTTTGGTAAATGCTGAGGAGTAGCCATGCCAGGTCATATGGTAAATGTATATTTCCCACCATAAAGAAGGAACCACCAAACTGTATCCAAAAGTGATTGCACCACTTTGCATTGCACCTTGCAACATACAAGAGTTCTAGTTGCTCTGCATCCTCACTAGCATGTGCTGTTGTCAGTTGTTTTTTTTAATTTTGGCAATTTTAGTGAATACAGAGTGATATTTTACTTTGGTTTTAACTTGCATTTCCTTACGGTAATGATTGATGATGTTGAACAGCTTTTCATGTGCTCATTTGCCATCTATGTATCTTATTTGGTGAAATGTGTGTTTGAAACTTTTGCCCACTTTTGTTTTATTCTTACTGAGTTGTTAGAGTTATTTACACATTCTGGACACAGGTCCTTTATTACATAGCTGTTCTGCAAATATCTGCTAGCACTCCGTGGCTTGTCTTTAAATTTTGGGGGAAGAGTGGGAGGCGGCGAGGGACAAAAGACAGTAAATATGGTGCAGTCTACACTGCTCAGGTGATGGGTGCACCAGCTTCTCACAAATCTCCACTGAAGAACTTACTCATGTAACCAAACACCACCTGCACCCCAATACTTAAGAAAAAATAAAATAAATACATTTTAAAAATTCTAAACAATATCCTTCAAAGGAAGGACAGTTTTTAATTTTTATAAATCGTATTTATCAGGTGTTTTCACTTTTTTGCATCCTAAGAAATCCTGGACTAACTCAAAGTCATTAGAATTTTTTTCTATATTTTCTTCTAGAAGTTTTTAAAAGTTAGGTTTTAACTGTAGGTCTACAAACCATTTGAAATTAATTTTCATATATGGTATAAGTGGAGGGTTAAGGTTAATAATTTTACATAAAGATATCCATTACTTCCAGCATTATTTGTTGGAAAAGGCATTCTTTCCCCATTGAATTTCCTTGGCATCTACATTGGAAATCAATGGACTGCACGTATGTATATCGCTTTCTGGATTTTCTACTCTTCTGTTACATTGCAATATACGTCTCTCCTTGTGCCAATGTGCACTGTCTTAATTACTACAATTGCATAGTCAGTCTTGAAATCAGCTAGTGTGCATCCTCCAACGATGCTCTTTTTAAAAATTGCTTTGGTTCTTCTAGGTCCTTTTCCACATAAATTTTTCCACATACATCTTGTAGTCAACTTGTTAATTTTTACAGAAGAAGCCTCCTGAAACTTTGACTGCAATTGTGATCAATTGGGGGAAAATAAACGTCTTAAAAATATGTTGTCTTTTGATCCATGAACTTGGTATGTCTTTCCATTTATTTAGATTCTCTTTGTTTTCTCTCAGAAATGTTTTGAAGGCTTCAGAGTATTCTGCAACCATCCTTGATGAATTCACTTACTAATTCAGTTAATTTTTTTGTACATTTTTGAGATTTTCTATATAGTCAATCATGCCATCTGCTAATATAGCATTATAGTTCTTCCTTTCCAAATGATATAGCTTTTATTTCCTTTTCTTGCCTTTCATAATGATAGGACTTCCAGTGTTATATTGAATGGGAGTGGTGAAAAAAGACATCCTTGTCATATTCTCTGTATTTGAGGAAAAGCATTTAATCTGTGAGCACTGGCTATGAAAGTTCAGTTGTCAGTTTCTTCATAGATGTCTTTTTGTATACTGTGAAAATTTCTTCTATTCCTAGGTTGTGGATAGTTCAAAAATATCATATATGAATACTGAATATTACCATCTTCTTTTTCAGCATTTATTAAGACAATCATATGCTTTTCCTTTTTCAGTCTGTTGTTATCATGTATTGCGTTGGTTGAGTCTTGAATAAATATTGAATTCCTGGGATAATCTTCACTAGATTGTATCATATTATTATTTTAATATATTTTTTATTCAATCTGCTAATATTTAGCTAAAGATTTTTCAACGATGTGCATGAAAAACAGTGCCCTGTAGTTTTCTTTTCTTGTAATTTCTTTGACTGACATAATTGTTAGGGTAATGCTGGCCTCATAAAATAGGTTGGAAAGTCTTCCCTCCCTTTCTATTTTCTGGAAGAGACTTTAGGTTCACCTTCTCTGATTCTGTTGTTCAGGTCACTTACATCCTTTGCGGTTTTCAGTTCACATGATCTGTCGATTACCAAGAGAGTGGGGAATCTCCAAGTATAATTGTGGGTTTGCTTATTTCTCCTTACAGTTTTATCAATTTTTGCTTTATTTGTTCTGAAGCTCTGTTGTTAAGCGCATACACATTAAGATCTTTGTTTTTTGATTATGTAATGTCTCTATCTCTGATGATATTCTTTGCTTTGATATTGACATAGCCACTCCAGCTTCCTTTTAATAAGTTT
Organism: Piliocolobus tephrosceles; assembly: GCF_002776525.5. Taxonomy (NCBI): domain Eukaryota; kingdom Metazoa; phylum Chordata; class Mammalia; order Primates; family Cercopithecidae; genus Piliocolobus; species Piliocolobus tephrosceles. The sequence continues at coordinate 5,758,339 of NC_045449.1, forward strand.
TTATATTTTTTCATTCTTTTTTGCTTAACCTCTCTATGATTTTACATTGAAAGTGTGTTTCTTATATAGATAGCATACTGCTGGGTCTTGCTTTTTTTTAAATCAAATCTGATTTTTTTTTAAATCAAATCTGATATTTCTGGTTTTAAATTGGGCTGCTTAGGTCATTTATATTTAATTCTGTTAATAAGCTTGCTGGATTTAATATACACATTTAAATATACGATTTTGCTCAATTTTTATCTTTTTGCTTCTTTCACTTTTAAAAAAACACCTGATTTTATTCTAAAACCATCTCATATTTAAAATTCCATTTCAGCCTGAAAACAAATATGTGGTGGCTCTTTGATGAGAAGCCGGAGCCCGGTGTAGGGAGGAGCGAGGACATGGAGGTTTGTTTCTTAGGTGATGTTTTGCTGACGAGGCAGCTCTGCACAGGCTTATCTTCAGATAACAGGCTTGACTCTGATCTGCCTTTGATACAATCAATAACCTTTTGTAAAGATTCTTTAGGGCTTGACATGTTCTGTGGCTGTGAGTTAATGGATCAAGGCAGAAGGTGCTTTGGCACCTTCAGAAATAGTACACAGAATGGCTGGATGCTGATGAAGGAGGCAGAGGATCACTAAGAATGACGCATTCTAACTTCAATATTACAGCAGGCTCAGGAGGAAAGAAGGCTGAAGGGTAAACAAGGGCTCTTCATATTAATCTTGCTGTTGTTGTTTTTTTTAACCTTGTTCTAGTTTTCTGCTTTCATTTGAATCAGTGGGACATTTTTCATAACTCATTTTTATCTTCACTGCTGGTTTGCTTGTCGTATCTCTTTTTCAACTTTTTGGTGATGGCTGTAGAGTTTAAAATACATACCTTTAACCGATCACAGTCTTTCTTCATATAATATTACACTACTTCAGGTATAGTGTAACAGCCTTGTAGCCATATATTTCCATTTCCTTATTCTCATATTTGGCACCATAGCTCACATATATTTTACTTCTACCTAGGCTATAAACTTCAGACACATTATTACTATTTTTACTTCAGATATATATATGTATGTTTTTGTTGTTGTTGTTGTTGTTGTTTTTTTTGAGACAGTCTCACTCTGTCACCAGAATGGAGTGCAGTGGCTCACTGCAATCTCCAGCTCCCAGGTTCAGGCGATTTCCCTGCCTCAGCCTCCCGAGCAGCTGGAATGACAGGTGCGTGCCACCATGCTTGGGTAATTTTTTGTATTTTAGTAGAGACAGGGTTTTACCATGCTGGCCAGGATGGTCTCGATCTCCTGACCTGGTGATCCATCTGCTTCGGCCTCCCAAAGTGCTGGACAATTATTTTTTAAAGCAATTTAAAAATTAGTCTTAAAGTATCTTTTATACTTACCAACATTTTTACACTTTTTGTATTTCATTTCTTTGTATAGATCCAAATTTCCTTCTGGTGTTAAATTCCTGAGAAATTTCCCTTAACAGTTCTTGGAGTGCAGGTCTGCTGGCAGTACTTCCTTTTGGCTTTTGTTTGAAGAATCTCTATTTTACCTTCATTTCTAATAGATATTTTTGCTTTATATAAAATTCTAGATTGACAGCTTTTTATTTTAGGACTTCGAAAACGTCACTCCATTTTCTTCTAGCTTCCAACATTTCTTTCCATAAGTCTGCTGAGTTTTTACATTTGTTTTTTGTATGTCATGCTTATTTATTTCCTCTGACTACATTCAAGATTGTCTTTTTCTTTTCAATTTTAAGTTTTTAGCAGTTTAACTATGATGCATCTAGGTGTGTCTGTGAGAGACAGAAAGAGAGAGAGAGTGTGTGTGTGCTGTAACTTATTCTGCTTGAGGTTCTCTGAAGTTGGATCTATAGTTTACGGTACTTCATTAATTTTAGAAAATTCGTAGATACTATTTCTTCAAATATGTGCCCTTATGTTCTCTTTCTCTCTTCTTTCTTGGTTCCAATTACATATATGCTAGACTGTTTTATATTATCTCACAGCTCTTGAATTCTCTCGTTTGTTTTTCACTTTGAGTTTTAGTTTGGATAATTTTCACTGACATCTTCAGGTTCGCCAGTTCTCCTTCAGCTGAGTCTACTCTACTAATAAGCATGTCAAAGAAATTCTTTATCCCTGACATCATATTTGTACATTTATAGTAATTGACTTTTCCCATTTATAAAATAGTTTTCATTGCTTTGCTGAAATTCTCCATCAGTTCCTGCATCTCTTCCGCCTATCCCCCAGTAGATACTGTATCATATGAGTCACCGTCATTTGTAAGTCTTAGTCTGATGTTTCTGACATCAGTATCATCTCTGAGTCTGGTTCTGTTCATTGCTTTATGTATTGATAATGCGTGGTGTGTTCCTTCTTTTGTTGCGTGTCTCACAGCTTGATATTGAATGTCCGACCTTGTGTGTAGAAGAACAGTAGGAGCTGAGGTCAATGATTTTTACCCCAGGAGTGGGCATACTTCTTCTTCGGTCAGATTCTTAGGGTAGAGGCTGTGTTAATCTGATGAAGGATTGAGCTGGGTTAAGGTTTTCTGTTGCTATCCCTTCTTTCCATGTACCACAAGCCTTAAATTTCTCCCAAAGAGATCTGCTATTGTTTTGTGCTTAGTATTGGGCCTGCCATACCAGGGAGTTTTTCTTGGTTGTCCTGCTTCACCCTCAGATTTTAGCAGCCCCTGCACACCTGCAACACAGAAGGAGTCTTTCTCCACGCTCCATCAGAAGTTTGCTATGGCTCTGCTCCGTGTGAGGCTCATGATGGCATGAGGGCTTTTCTCGCTTCTTGTTAATCTTCAGTCTCGGGAAGACCTTGTGCCTCTGGGCCTCAGGGATGGGACTTTATTGACAGTCCTGCTTCTCTCTCTGGCAGCCCTAACACTCCTTGTGTCTGTGGTTGGCACGGGACCCCTTCTTCTCCCAGAATGAGTAGACCTATGCTTTGTATAAGTGCAAGATCCTGGACCTGATACTGTTTCCTCTCCTTCCCCAAGGGCGGAAGGCTTTTGTTTCTGCTCCTCCCCCAGAATCAGATGGGTTGGCTCCTATCTCTTCCCAAAAGTAGAGCGTCTTTGCTTAGGCCCTGGGAGGAGGGGGTGTTTTCTGTCTCTCCTCCCAGTGGCTCAAAACTTTTGCTTTGGGAAAGAGAGTTCTGAGAAAATGAGAAGGGCTTTGTTCCTGTGACCTAGCTGCAGCTGACCAGCCCCTGCATGCCTGTGCCCTGGACTTGAGCCTTCTTCAATCTCCTGCCCTGGGTCTTTCCCATGACCACACAGCTGAGACTTCTGGAAAAGAGCTTGCAAGTGAGTGCAAACTTCCCTTGCCTCTGGAGCTCTCAACGTTCTATAATTTCATGCTAGCCTACACTCATTCTTTAAGGATTCATTCGCGTTTTAGCTGATTTCTTCTTACCTACTTTTATGGTGACCACATCTTCTTCCAATGTTTTGCTGAAGGTGAAACATTTCATACGACCCACTGCTCCTTAAAGGGGTTTGCTACTCTTCAGCATTCAGTTCACTTGGCTGCCTTCTGAGCTCATCTCTCTAATAGGCTCAAAAAACATGTAATTTTGTGGATTACCTGGACTTCTTTCTCGTAGTGAGGATGGGAATGACGTTTCTCGGGGATTTCCATATCCAGCGTGGAAGTGGAAGTGGAACTCCATACATACATGAAGTCTGAAGTGATTTGAGGACATTCAAGCAAACACATGCAGGGACAGTTCAATGTATCGGTCAGGAAAGCAAAAAAGAGGTTGAAACTTGTTCCAGTTTATCGATCACTACATAACAAACTACCCCAAAACATAGTAGTCCACAACAATGTTGATTTCACTCATAAATCTGCAATTTAGACAGAGTTTGGTGAGCAAGCCTGGTCTGTGCTCTATGTAGCATCAGCTGGTTAGGCTCAACTGAGGGCTACAAGATCCACCTCCACTATGGGGGACTCACTCACAGAAGCAGCACTTGGCCTTGGCAATTGGCTAGGATCTCAGCTAGCTCTGGGTGCTGGTGGGAGGGGTCTCAGTTCCTTTCCATGTGAGTCTTTTCTCAGGGGTCTCATCACAGAATATCTGTGCCTGCTCACCCCATGGTGATGAGCTCTGAGATTGAGCATCCCAGGAGACTCACGTGGATGCTGAAGTGTCTCGTATGATCTACCCTTGGAAGCCACATAGCAACAAACTCTCCCAGATTTAAGGGAAAGGAACACGGACCCCCATCTCTGAGTGGAAAGACTGTCAAAATCAGGTTATAAGAAGAGCATGCTTTGAGAGGGCAGATTGCTTGAGCTCAGGAGTTCAAGAACAGCCTGGGCAACGTGGAGAAACTGCTTCTCTACAAAAAAAAAAAAAAAAAAAAAAAAAATACAGCTGGGCATGGTGGCTCATGCCTGTAGTCCCAGCACTTTGAGAGGCCAAGGCGAGTGGATCGCCTGATGTCAGTAGTTCAAGACCAGCCTGGCTAACATGGTGAAAACCCATCTCTACTAAAAATACAAAAATTAGTTGGCCATGATGGCGGTCACCTGTAATCCCAGCTATTCGAGAGGCTGAGGTGGAAGAATCTGGGAGGTGGAGGGTGCAGTGAGCTGAGATCACCATAGAACTTTAGCCTGGACAACAAGAGCAAAACTCCATCTCAAAAAAAAAAAAAAAGAAAGAAAAAGAAAAAGAAAACTATCTATCTATCTATCTATCATCTATCTATCTATCTATAAATAGCTGAGTGTGGTGGCATGTATGCCTGTGGTCCCAGCTGCTTGCGAGGCTAAGATGGGAGGATCATCTGAGCTCAAGGAGGTCAAGGCTGCAGTGAGCTGTGTTTGTGCCACTGCACTCCAGCCTGGGTGATGAAGTGGGACCTTGTCTCAAAAAAGAAAAAAAAAAAAAAAAGAAGAAGAAGAAAGAAAAAAAAAGAAGAGGAGAAGAGCGTGTGGGATTGGAGATACCGATAGACTATTTTTGGAAAACGTAATCTGCTTCACATCTCAGATTTAGAAGTAGCTGGTAAAGACATTGGCTGGATATTAGGAAATTGACTGGGAAATCTTAGAATCTTCTTTGGTTCACATGGGAGGAGGCTGGAGATAGAATGAAGCAGGTTCCTAGCCATCAGTCCTCTGCTTTCATAAAGGTGAGTTTGAACCCCAAAATGTTGAAAGAAATGCGAGAAGGTGATAGAGGACGTCGGTGCCAGAGGTTGAGTGCGTGAGTTGGAATCCCAACTTCACTGCTTCTTACCTGAGTGATTTTGGACAATTAAATAACCTCTTTGACCTCATTTTTTCCGTCAGTAAAATGTGGACAGTAGTTCCCACTTCTTAAAAGTGTCATAAACACCAAATGAGATAGTTCACATGAAAGGTCATAGCATTGTGCCTGGCATCTAGTAAAAGCATAATATATATTAATATGTGTGTGTGTGTGTGTGTGTGTGTGTGTGTGTATATATATATATATATTTTTTGACGGAGTCTCACTCTACCATCCAGGCTAGAGTGCAGTGGCGCAACTTCGGCTCACCACAACCTCCACCTCCCGGGTTCAAGTGATTCTCCTGCCTCAGCCTCCCGAGTAGCTGGGATTACAGGTGTGCACCACTACCATCTGCCTAATTTTTGTATTTTTAGTAGAGATAGGGTTTCTCCATGTTGGCCAGGCTGGTTTCGAACTCCTGACCTCAAGTGATCCTCCCGCTTCTACCTCCCAAAGTGCTGGGATTACAGGTGTGAGTCTAGTATGCCAGAAACAGAGAGGAATCTTGTTTCCAAGGGGCTGTGATGAACTAATCCTGGCTACTTTAGAAACTTCCAACTAAAATTTCACAATTTTGAGCTTTGGATAAAAATATATGAGAACATGTTTCTTGGCTAATGAGAATAGAACTTGGCGTTTTCTGAGCATCTTCTGTGTTGCAGCTTTGAAGTTTATCCTCTCACCGATAGTTACAACAACCCAGATGAAAAAAACGGATGCTCAGGGAACTTAAGAAACGTGCCCACAGACCCCCAGCCAGGAAGCAGTGGAGCAGGAACTCAAGATGATCTGACTTTGTTTGGCAAACTTTTTCCTTGACCTAGAGAGGGACTGCTGGGAAGAACAAAAGCAAGACATCCCTGGTGCTTTCCCCTAGAGATTTCCCCTGTCATTAATTATCTATTAAGATGCTTCAGATTTGCAGTTTCCACTAAGAAATGCAAGAGTATTCCAAGTTATCACATTTATTAAAAATGATCAAAAGTATCCAGCAATGTTTAATGAGATTCTTTGGAGACAATTACCAAGGCACTGAAAGCTGGGAATAATTTATTACATGCTAATGATAAAAGTTGAAGCTGTCTTAATAAAAAGTTTATCACTTCCAGACTTAAAATGTTGGACTCTGACCCTTTTCTTTTCTTGCTATGAGCTTCTCTGTTTTTTTTTTTTTTTTTTTTCTTTTTTTTTTAGACGGAGTCTTGCTCTGTCACCCAGGAGGCTGGAGTGCAATGATACGATCTCGGCTCACTGCAACCTCCGCCTCCCGGGTTCAAGCGATTCTCCTGCCTCAGTCTCCCGAGTAGCTGGGATTACAGGCACGTGGCAACATGCCCAGCCAATTTTTGTATTTTTAGTAGAGACGGGGTTTCATGTTGGCCAGGCTGGTCTCGAACCTCTGACCTCAGGTGATCTGCCCTCCCTCGGCCTCTCAAAATGCTGGGAATACAGGCATGAACAATTGCACCCGGCCGCTGTGAGCTTCTTTTTAAAAGCAGAAAAGATTGTGGCCTCACGTTTTAGAATGGAATACAGTAGAGAATATAATAACTGAGGAGTATTTATGATTCCTGAAAGATCTTAGTTTTTTCTACAGAGCTTGAAGACGGTCTGGTAATTCTTTCACAGCTCTTGGGATCTCAATCGCTCATTTGTCACGTGGTTTTGTCCTGCCCTCTCTGATTGTTCCAAGGGTGCAGGGAGCAGCAGAGGGCTCTGGGTGGAGCATAGGGCTCGAGATCAGGACACTCGGGTTCAAGTCCCAGCTGGGCCAGAAAACCCTCAGAAGCCACGGGTTCCTGTTCCCATCCACCTTCTCCCAGAGTGGCCATGAGGACTAATCCTGTGAAAAAATGGGCACCAGGGTGCTTTTGCAACCTGGGATATGCTACTAAGAAGCATCCCAAGGCCAGGCATGGTGGCTCACACCTGTTATCCCAGCACTGTGGGAGGCTGAGGCGGGCAGATCACCTGAGGTCAGGAGTTCGAGACCAGCTTGACCGACATAGGGAAACCCTGTCTCTACTAAAAGTACACAAAATTAGTACTTAGTAATTAGTAATTAGTAGTTAATTTTTTGAGGGATATGCAGTTTTTAAAAGTAAGCTTTTTTACACTCCCACCAACAGTGTAAAAGTATTATTTCTCCACAGCCTCGCCAGCATCTGTTGTTTCCTGATTTTTCAATAATTGCCATTCTAACTGGCTTGAGATAGTATCTCATTGTGGTTTTGATTTGCATTTCTCTAATGACCAGTGATGATGAGCTTTTTTTCATATGTTTGTTGACCACATACATGTCTTCTTTTGAGAAGTGTCTGTTCATACCTTTCGCCCACTTTTTGTTGGGGTTGTTTGTATTTTTCTTGTAAATTTGTTTAAGTTCCTTATAAATTCTGGATATTAGATCTTGGTCAGATGGGTGGATTGCAAAAATTTTCTCCCATTCTGTAGGTTGCCGCATACCGGGGCCTGTCAGGGAGTAGGGGACCAAGAGGAGGGAGAGCATTAGGACAAATACCTAATGCATGCAGGATTTAAAACCCAGATAGATGCAGCAAACCACCATGGCACGTGTGTACCTATGTAACAAACCTGCACGTTCTGCACATGTATCCCAGCACTTAAAGTAAAATAAGAAAAAAAATAAAGTAAGCTTTTCATTCCAGAATACTTTTGTTATTTACAGAGCAACTGCAAAGATAGTACAGAGAGTTCCTGTATATCCCCACACTCAGTTTCTGTTATTAACACCTTTCCTGATGGCACATTTGTCACGATGTGTAAATCAATATTGATTGACACACGATTATTCACTACATTTCAAGTGTCGTTGTCATCAAATCGCACCAAGGATGCAGACTCTCAACATGACATGTCACTGCTGATGTCAACCTTGATCAGTGGCTTCAGATAGTGTTTGTCAGGTTTTCCTGTTGTAACGTTATATCCTTTATCCCCCGTCTCTTCCAGTATTGTACTCTCTGGAATGCAGTCACCATAGGATGGAGTGGGGAGTTGCGTGCTGTTTCCTTAAGGGTGGAGTAGCTACATAGATTATTTGGAATTTTTCTCAACAAGACATTTATTGCTACCGTTTATTTACTGATTTAATACTTTCTTTATATCAGGATGAACTCATGAATATTTATTGTATGCTTTGGGTTTTAATCCAATACAACTTTCTTTATTTTGTGGCTCAAATTATTCCAGCCTTGGTCATTGGGGGTTCTCACAGGTGACTCCTCTGTCCTTTAAACACTCTCCTGTGTGTGTGTGTGTGCGCGCGCACGCGCGCGTGTGTGTTTTGAACACTCCCTTACTTTCTGACACTATAACATGCTCCAGGCTCATTTTGTATATTTCCTGCCCTAGCCCTAGAGTCAGCCATTTCTCCAAGGGGTTCTGTTTCTATTATCTGAGAACAGTCATAGAAACCCAGGTCTGGGTGCTAGGTGTATTTGTTGCTATTGGGGTACAGTTGCTATTGGGACCTCTCAAACCAACAGAACAATGCAATATATTTATGTATATTAACCCATGTCTGTACACATGCCTATAACTACTTCTATTTGTAAACTTCTGTGTCTATTTCAGCTAAACACGAATTCACACTGATGTGTGCAATGCCAATTCTTACAGACTTCACTCAGGCAATCCTCCACCCCAGGAGTTCGAGGCTGCAGTGAGCTATGATAGCACCTTTGCACTCCAGCCTGGGTGACAGAGCACGGTCTCTGTAAAAACAAAACAAAACAAACAAAACAAAACAAAACAAAAATCAAAAAACTTTGTATACCTAAAGATTCACTCCTTCTACTGTAACATTCTATGAGTTTTTTTCATGCATCATTCTGGCTCCTGCCTTTGCTTGTCTGAGCTCCCACTCACGGTGAGAAACCTGCCCTCACCATCCATTTACTTAATTGTTTAAGTTCCATATACATGCATAGTGGCTCAGAACTGGTAACCCAACTCTATGGGAAACAACTTTATCAAATAGAGTGCTCACGTAGAGTGCTTTCTTTTGCCTTTGGTCTTACAGACGCCATTGATTTCTGAGGTTACTTCCGTCAGCACTGTTTCCTCCTACCTCCTTCAATTAGGTCCTTTCATATGTTCTTAATACAATTAGTTTTTTGGGTTACCTTCTATGTTTCTTCCTGAGATCTCCTAGTGCATTATTTATTTATTTATTTATTTTTGAGTTGGAGTCTCACTCTGTCACCCAGGCTGGAGTGCAGTGATGTCATCTCTGCTCACTGCAACCTCTGCCTCCTGGGTTCAAGCGATTCTCCTGCCTCAGCCTCCCAAGCAGCTGGGACTACAGGTGCACACCACCATGCCCAGTTAAATTTTTGTACTTTTAGTAAAGACAGGGTTTCACCATGTTGGCCAGGTTGGTCTCGAACTCCTGACCTCAGGTGATCCACCCTCTTCAGCCTCCCAAAGTGCTGGGATTACAGGCATGAGCCATCGTGCCTGGCCTCCTAGTGTGTTTTTTAAAACTTTGTATATGGACCGGGCGAAATGATTTATGCCTATAATCCCAACACTTTAGAAGGCCGAGGCAGGAGGATTGCTTGAGGCCAGGAGTTCAAGAACAGCTTGGGCAATGTAACGAGACCCCATCTCTAAAAACAATTAGGCAGCCACGGTGGCTCATGCCTGTAGTTCTAGCTACTCAGGAGGCTGAAGCAGAAGGCCCCATTGAAGCCAGAAGTTTAAGGCTGCAGTGAGCTGTGATCATTGTGCCACTGCACTCTAGCCTGGGCAACAGAGCAAGAACCTGTCGACTAAAGTGTCATATAAAATAATGATACCGCCTTTAAAAAAAATCCCTTGTATGTCAACCATTCAACTGTCCCTTGACTCATCCACCCACTGGCAACCACTGATCTTGGTTTACTGTCTCTAGCTTTGCCTTTTCCAGAATGTCATATATTTGGAATCATAAATCATATAGCCTTTTCAGACTGGCTTCTTCAGCTTAGCAATATGCGTTTAAGATTCATCCATATGTTTTGGATGGCTTAGTAACTAATTTCTTTTTTCAATGAAAAAGAATTCCATTGTGTGTACATACAGTAAGCCCCCTTATCTTTGTGAGATGTGTTCCAAGACTTCCAGTGGATGCCTAGAATAGCAGATAATACTGAACCCTGCTTATAGTATGTATTTTCCTATACATACATATATACCATAAATGATACATACGTACATAAATGATAACATTTAACTTATAAATTAGCCACAGTAAGAGATTAGCAATGATATCTAATAAGAAAAAGAGAAAAATCATTACAATATGCCAGCATCATTACTCTTGCACTCTGGGGTCATGAGGAGGTAAAATCAGGGGTTACTTGAGCACAGGGCTGCAATACTGCAATAGTCAATGACCAGGCTGGCTCCTGAACGACTCACAGGCAGGGAGAGTCTACAGTGTGGATTCTCTGGACAAAGGGATGGTTCACGTAGTTTCTCCATCCCAGGTGGGATGGAGTGGAATGGCTCGTGATTTCAACACACTATTCAGAACAGCATGCAATTTAAAACGTATAAAATGTTTATTTCTGGGACTTTCCATTTGCTATTTGTGGACTGTAGTTGACTTCAGGTAACGGAAACAACAGAAAGCAAAATCTCAGGTAATTGAGGAATATGGTACCACGGTTTGTTTATCTAGTCACCCACCTGTTAAAGGATATCTTGATTGCTTCCAGTTTTTCACAATTATGCATAAGGCTGCTATTAACATTTCTGAGCAGGTTTTTATGTTTACATAAGTGTCTAGAATCAGTGGGGGGAAAATACCTAGGAAGCAGTTTGCTACATCTACTAATAATAAACTTTAAGGGTGCGGTGGCTCATGCCGGTAGTCCCAGCACTTTGGGAGGCTGAGGCGGGTGGATCACCTGAGGTCAGGAGTTCGAGACCAGCCTGCTCAACGTGGTGAAACCCCATCTCTACTAAAACTACAAAAATTTAGCCTAGTGTGATGGCGGGCACCTGTAATTCCAGCTACTCGGGAGGCTGAGGAAGGAGAATCACTCGAACCCGGGAGGTAGAGGTTGTAGTGAGCAGAGGTGGCACCACTGCACTCCAGCCTGGGCAACAAGAGTGACATTTCATCTCAAAAATAAATAAATAAATAAATAAATAAATAAATAAATAAATAAATAAA
>NC_045449.1:5769812-5802720 GCF_002776525.5 Piliocolobus tephrosceles
AAATAAATAAATAAATAAATAAATAAATAAATAAATAAATAAATAAAATAATAAACTTTATTTAGAAATAATTTTGGATTTACGAAAGTTCCAAAGACAGCACGGAGAGTTCTCCTATACCCCTTTCCCAGTTTCTCCTAATTCTTACATCTTTCATAACCTTGGTGTATTTGTCAAAACTGAGAAATTAACTCTGGCCTGTTATTACTAACTAAACTCTAGAGTGCATTTGGATTTCACCAGTTTTCCCCTGAGGTACCTTTTCTGCTCCAGGGTCCCATCCAGGACAGTCCATTGCATCCAGCCATCGTGTCTTCTCACTCATCTCTTGTCTTGGACTGTTCCTTAGACTCTCCTTGCTTTCAATGACCTTGGGAGTTTTGAACAGCGCTATTTTGCAGAATGTCCCTCAGTTTGGATTTGTCTGATATGTTTGTCATAAGACTGGGGTGATGGGTTTGTGGAAGAACATCATAGAGCTAAACTGCCCTCTGCCTCACTTCAGGGATGGGTGATGCCCCCGTGACTCACTCCTGGCAGAGTGAATGGTGATCACTTGGCTAAGGTACTGTTTGCCACGTTTCACCCCTGTTAAGTTGCTGTTTTTCCCTTTTCTTTCTTTTCTTTTCCTTTTCTTTTTTTTTTTTTTTTTTTTTTGGAGATGGAGTCTCACTCTGTCATCCAGGTTGGAGTGCATTGGCGCAATCTTGGCTGACTGCAACCTCCACTTCCCGGGTTCAAGCGGTTCTCCTGTCTCAGTCTCCCAAGTAGCTGGGATTACAGGCACCCACCACCATGGCTGGCTAATTTTTGTATTTTTAGTAGAGACGGGGTTTCGTCATGTTGGCCAGGCTGGTCTCGAACTCCTGACCTCAGGTGATCTGCTGGCCTCGGCTTCCCAAAGCGCTGGGATTACAGGCATGAGCCCCTGAGCCCTGTCCCCTTTTCAGTCATCAAATCCAGCCCTCATTCGGTAGGGAGTGTGTTGGGGGATCCTGGAGGAGGAGAACTTATTTATATTATTTGTAATTCTCCTGTAAACAAAAATTTATCTTTTCTACCTCTTTGTTTATTTGTTAACTCATTTGTTTATATCAATATGGACTTGTGTATATTTATTTTATACTGAGGGTTTTAAACAAATACTAGGCAATTTTGTTGTTGCTGAAATTGTTCCAGCTTTGGCCATTGGAAGGGCTTTCAGGTTTTTAGATTGACTTTTGTGTCCCTTTGGCATACCCTACCCATTTATTTATCCTGTTATTTATTTTAGCATTCTTACTTTCTAGCACTGTAAGGTACTCTAGTTTCATCTTGTGTATTTCCTGACCTCGGTCAGCCATTTCTCCAAGGAGCCCTGGTTTCTTTTCTTGGAGAATGATTATTTGCCACCGAGATCTGGACTCTCCGTGTGTGTATCGCTAATCGGGGGTCACTGCTTCTAGGCCCACTCAGTACACAGAGCTGGGAAATGTGGGAGCACTCACTCATCCATGCATACATACATATTTGTAATTATTTCTGTATCCATCCGTGTGTATATGTGTGTGTATAGTTTAATACGAACTGAACACGTGTTCCTACTGCCTGACTCTAACCCAATATCCTATTGCTTTTAGCCTCAGTGCCTTACTTATTGGCAACATTGTAACTTTCCCTGACAAAGAGAAACCTCACTTCCATGATCTGTGGTGTATTAACTTATTTGTTAGACCCTAGGATACATGCAATGTAATTTCAGAAATGTTAGCTTGTGCCCTTGTGAGAAACAAACTTACCAACTAGAGTGCAATCCTCAGAGTCAGTTCATTTTTTTCCTTTAACTTTACAGTTTTCCGTCAAAACATAGTTTTTCAAAATTTCTTAAGTTCCCTGCCCCTACCCCTTCATTCTGCTTATGCCGTACATTTATAACGCTGTTAGATTTGTGTATTGGACTTCATTCAATTCTGGGATCCCTGGTATCCTGGTTGAGTTTCAAAACATTCGTATACATTAAAGATCATCCTGTGTGATGTTAAGTTAGCGGTTTTGATAAATGCATGGAATTATGTAAACACCATTTTCAGACAGAAGATTTTTGAAACAAAACCTGTACTTGAGTTTTGCATAAAGAGATGCGGATTGTGTGTGCTCCTTTGTGCCTCGTATTTCTTTCATTTGCCATTGATTGTAAACATCAGGCCAGTGTGTGTAACTAGAGTTTCTTTCTTGTAATCATTTGCATGGTCCATTATTTAAACATATCACTATTTATCCATTCTACTTATGTTGAGTATTTGGGCTGTTTCCAATTTGGGGCTATTAAAAACCATGCTGCTATGAACATTCTTCATGTTTCTGGTGAGCATATGCAACCGGGACTGTTGTGTTGTTGATTTCACACATTTACTGCTTTTGTTTCTGGGGGATTTTCCCTTTTTGTGAGTTTTTTATTGAAAAAATATTTTGTATTTAACTTTCTAAGTGTTTGTAGATGGAGGGATTCTGTATAAATTTAGTTCATCATCTTCCAGAGTATAACAGTCTCATTAATCTTTACTATAATTTTCTAATATGGATGTCCTATTGTTCCCGTTCAATCAATTAAGAAATTGAGAGTCAGCAAGATGGATCACTTTGCCTGACTATGTCCTTCCTAGTCAGCGGTGCAGCTGAGAGTTGAGTCCAATTAGCTCTGTCTCCCAAACTCAGGTTTTCTCCCCTCTTTCCCAGCTGTAAAACCCTCCTCACCTCTGACCCAAAGCTGTGACCTAGATTTTAAAATGTCTTCTTCCTCCCTCTCCTGCTGATCACCTTTTAACAGTGTCTCCATGGCCTGGACTTACAAGTCATGCCAATTCCCTCTGCCATAGGCTCAGCACCCAAGAAACTTCTGCCTGATTCCACATGATTTTCATGCCTTTGACATTTCACACAGGGGATGGGGGCTGGAAAGGAGGACAAAGGAGAGGAAGAAGGAGGAGAGAGAGCAGGGGAAATAGGAAGAAAGAGAAGACACTGGATGTGTACACCCTCCTTTCTCTAGTCCAGGGGATAAGGTCAAACCGAGACCCCAGCCTAGCTGTTATTTCACAAAAGGTTTGTGGGTGCCACTCTCTCCCCAGACCAAGGGGTCTCAAAATCCAAATTCCTTTAGTCACTTCATCGGCGGGGTCCCTTAATGTCCACTACACATTATGCTGAAAAGCCTTTGTTGGCAAAGAAGGCAGCTGTAAGAATGTCTCCTGCGTTACTGCCCTCGTATGCACTGAAGACAGACCATGCTCAGGAAGGGTGCCTTCGTTCTCTGTGGTCACAGCACAGGGTGGGGTATGCTGGCCACAGCCTCTACCCTTCCAGAATCAAGAACCATGCCTTCTCCTGGTCTGAGATTGTGAGTGGATGGGACATTTGACTAAAGCCAGAAAAAGAAAATGTATCTCTGCCCCCTTTTCCTTGAAAGCCAAAAGTGAGTTTTAACGGTGATGAAACTCAGAAATGCCCCTAAGCCTGAATTACCGTGTATGGGGGTTGACTGCAACTGTGGTGAAAATCAGAGCAGAGGAGGAAGGAGATGCGAGATTCTTGCTTCCACAAACCTTAGAGTCTGACAAAGCGGGACCTTAAAGATTAAAGTTCACGACCCCTGGCCAGGAAGGACAGTGGGCAGGCTGGGAGAGCCTCCTAAGTCCTGGCTTATACTCTAAGGTGACCTCAGTGGCAGAGCCCAACAACAGAAACATCACCCTTCCAATAAGCACGTTTCAGAATAGCAGGGAGGCTGGGGGTGGTGAGCAGCCCAGAAGAGCTGCAGAGGAGTAAAGGATGAACCAATAGATGCCTAAACATGTGGCCTGCTGGTGTGGCACAGGGTGAGGGCGGGGCTTCACTGGGAGCCAGGGAGACTCCTCTCAGCCCAGAACAGCCGTAACCCAGTGGAGAGAATTAGTGAGAGAGTGGACCAGCGACCAAAATCTAGTTTGCCTGACACTTAGCTTCTTCCCAGTCCCTGAAGCGTCCCATCCACTTACAGCCCTGGACCGGGAGGAAGGCATGGTTCTCTGATTTTGGAAGGGCAGAGGCTGCGGCCAGCATGCCCCACCCTGTGCCGTGACCACAGAGATTGAAGCCATCCGCTCCTGAGCATGGTCTGTCTTCGCTGCATGCGAGGGCACCAATGCAGGAGACATTCTTAGAGCTGCCTTCTTTGCCAACAGTTAGCTGAGGAACTACGCGCCTGGAGCTGAAAGAGGAATCATAACCCAGAAGAAAGCAGCGTCTGTGCAGAGGAACTTTAGGAATAAAAGGAGCGAAGATGATGGTGATCCACATGTCGATGGAGCCCCCTGGAAAGATGATGCCCAAAGCAGGTAAAAATGATGAGTAACGAGCTCTTCACACCAGTGCTCAAGGCAAGAGGGGAGGATGACATGAATGGAAATACAGGGTGCTTCAGGACTGTCTGTGCAAGGAGAGGAAACAGGCAGAATCGATCCATAAACTCCCATCTCCCCCTGGGTAGTGGTTGATAGGGTATAAACGCCCGGTACTTCCGTGTCGCACATGTGTGAATGCTGCACAAGTTTTCCTGATGTTCCATGCCTCGGCCTCAATAGCAAAGCCCGAGGAGGGAGGCCAGGGGTGCAAGGCTCGTGCCCGAGGCAAGGCCCTGTCCAGTTATGCCTGCAGGAAGCCAAGCCAATGAGCACAGATCTGGTGGCCGCAGCGATGCCTAGAGCAAGAGACACGTTGGCTAACAGGTGCATCGTACAGAAAGTTAAGGAGGTCACAATGAAGAGAAATTAAAATAAGTTATAAGCTTCTCAGATTATCAGAAGGAAAACATTTGAAAGGAGCTGAAGAAAATAGGCCATATAATGACACATTTTTAAAACAACAATAAAGATGCATTCAAATTTTTAAAAGAGCATAAACAAGATGATGAACCAATGAAGAACAAACATGAATGTCTTATGCGTACATAATTTGCAGATGAGATAAACTCCTATTAAAGGAAAATGCTCTCAGATGGTATCAAAAAGCAACAAAATTACATGCTGTAGACAAGAGCATCTAAACCAGGAGACAGACTGGGTGTGGTGGCTCACGCCTGTAATCCCAGTACTTTGGGAGGCTGAGGTGGGAGGATGACCTGAGGTCAGGAGTTCGAGACCTGCCTGACCAACATGGCGAAACCCCGTCTCTACTAAAAATACAAAAATTAACCTGGCATAGTGGCACACACCTGCAATACCAGCTACTAGGGAGGCTGAGGCAGGACAATCGCTTGAACCCAGGAGGCAGAGGTTGCAATGAGCCGAGATCACACCACTGTACTCCAGCCTGGGCGACAGAGTGACAGTGTCTTCAAACAAACAAACAAACAAACAAACAAAAACAAGTGACAAACAGAGAAGGAAGAGGGAAAAAAATAAAAGAATGGCTGAGCTCATACCTGGCAAGTGCAGAGAAAGGCAAGCAGAAGTCAAAGCCTCACTATCCACCAAGGTGGAATTTAAGATGAAAAGCACGAAGCAAGAGGCCAAAAAGAGCCTTTCACAAATGGATACAAATCTTAATGATCTGTCATGAATATTTTTGCATCCGTACATGGCAATGAATTCATTTGCAAAAAACAGAAAAATCAAAGGAAAAGAGACATAAATACAATAGTAATGGGTAACTTCATTTCTCAGCCCATGATAGATTAAATAGATAAAAACAACTGAACCGAAAAAGTAATAAAGCAATTAATAAAGTAAAATTAATAAATTATGACTAATAAAGTACAACAATATAACCGGACCTCAGCAATGGATGACACACACTTGCTACACCTGAAACATCTGTTGGAATGTTTATCAAAGAGGCCATATAGGATATGAGGACATAAAATAACACTGAATATATTCCAAAGAGTAGAAATAATAAGGAAGACACTGTCCGATTGTCATTTGGTAACATCAGATAATAATAATAAAATGTAACCACAACAAAAGCCTGTCACCTAAACCATCAAACACCCCCACCCCCCAAAAAACACACCGTCATGTTAGGAAATCCAAAGCAAAATTGCAGAATATTTTAAAAATAAGACCAATTAGGCCGGGCGCGGTGGCTCACGCCTGTAATCCCAGCACTTTGGGAGGCTGAGGCAGGCGGATCACAAGGTCAGGAGATCGAGACCAACCTGGCAAACACAGTGAGACCCCATCTCTACTGAAAATACAAAAACAAAATTAGCTGGGTGTGGTGGAGGGTGCCTGTAGTCCCAGCTACTCAGGAGGTTGAGGTGGGAGAATGGTGTGAACCCAGGAGGTGGAGCTTGCAGTGAGCCGAGACTGCACCACTGCACTCCAGCCTGGGCGACATAGCAAGACTCCATCTCAAAATAAACAAATAAATAAAATAAGATCAATTAAAATGCTATGTGGCCAGGTGCGGTGGCTCTCTCCTGTAATCCCAGCACTTTGGGAGGTGGAGGCAGGTGGATCACCTGAGGTCAGGAGCTCGAGACCAGCCTGGCCAACATGGTGAAACCCTGTCTCTACTAAAACTACAAAAATTAGCTAGGCATGGTGGCGTGTACCTGTAGTCCCAGCTACTTGGGAGGCTGAGGCAAAAGAAATGCCTGAATCTGGGAGGTGGAGGTTGCAGTGAGCTGAGATCACACCACTGCACTCCAGCCTGGGCAACAGAGTGAGACTCCATCTCAAAAAAAAAAAAAAAAGTAGAACTAACAAACACAAAAGCTAGTACTTTGTTGGGACGGGTGGGGACAATAAAATAAGTAAGCACTAGTCAACATAATTAAGAAAATTAAAAAAGAGGAAAGCTGCAAATACATTAAATTAGAAATGTGAGCAGGAGAAATGGCCGAAGATAAAAT
This sequence comes from Piliocolobus tephrosceles, assembly GCF_002776525.5. Classification (NCBI taxonomy): domain Eukaryota; kingdom Metazoa; phylum Chordata; class Mammalia; order Primates; family Cercopithecidae; genus Piliocolobus; species Piliocolobus tephrosceles. Next base: position 5,776,684 of record NC_045449.1, read on the forward strand.
GAGACCAAAGGAATAACAATAGATACAGAGAAACGTAATCATTATCCTTGACCACCTCTCCTACAGTTACACTTCCCACCCCAGCCCTGCCTCAATCATTCTCTCATTCACACTCTAGTATCGTCATCTCCAACACTAAGAACCAGTTCAAGTGTTCCAGTTCTAAGCCCTCATGGAGACCTCTATTTGGAGATGACTTACTGTTGGCTATTTATCCCCTCCTTTTTTTTTTTTTTTTTTTTTTTTTTGAGACAGAGTCTCGCTCTGTTGCCCAGGCTGGAGTGCAGTGGCACGATCTTGGCTCACTGCAAGCTCCACCTCCTGGGTTCACGCCATTCTCCTGCCTCAGGATGGATGATGTGGGGGATGATGATACCTACGTCACAAGGTTCCATGAGGACCACATGGAGGGTAAAGTCCCCGGATATAAGCAGGCACCCATTGGATGGTGGTTACCATTATCATCATGAGAGTCATTGGGAAAGACTAGGATAGGATTTTCTTTTCTCTCCGGACAATGAGGGATTTTGCTGCTTTGTGCTCTGTACATATTCATAGATCAGCTCAGGAAAACTGACCTCATGCTAAGATCTATGACACCATGGAAAGTGAATTGGATCAAGTTAGAAATGTGTGTTCAAATCCCAGCTCTGCCACCTTACCGCTGTGTGACCCAGGCAAGGGACCTTGACTTCTTCATTTTTTTTTTTTTTTTTTGAGATGGAGTCTCACTCTGTTGCCCAGGCTGGAGTGCAGTGGTGTGATCTCGGCTCACTGCAAGCTCCACCTCCCTGGTTCACGCCATTCTCCTGCCTCAGCCTCCGGAGTAGCTGGGACTACAGGCGCCCGCCACCACGCCCGGCTAATTTTTTGTATTTTTAGTAGAGACGGGGTTTCACCATGTTAGCCAGGATGGTCTCGATCTCCTGACCTCGTGATCCACCCACCTCGGCCTCCCACAGTGCTGGGATTAAAGGCGTGAGCCACTGCCCTGGCCTATCCCCTCCTTTTGACTTCACATCCCTCCTCATCCTGCAACAGACCATCATAACGACCATCTCCTCCTTGCCTTTCTTCCTTGTCCTCTTGTCTAAGAAAATCTAACCCCTGATGGATCCAGCGTCCCTCTTCTAGGTGTCTCCACTCAGGCAACTGACCGTTGCTCAAATGCATCACACAACAAGGATGGCCCATGAAGGCAGGATCTTTGCTCTGTTTTAGGATTGTGTGTGTGTGGGTGTGTGTGTATGCACACACTCATGTATTTTTGGAACTCCCAGAGCCTCCCAAACTGCACCCTAGCAGATTTCAGAAGTTACATGTGATTTAGGGGGAGGAAAAAAAAGCTTGTTCAGAGATGTGGTGGCCAGTTTCCAAGACGGCGCCCTTGATCCCTGCCTCCTGTTATTCATGTTCTTGTGGAGTCGCCTCCCACACTGTACCACGGTGGGTCTGTATGACCAACAGAATATTGCAGAAGTGATAATAGAGCATTTCTGAAATTACGTTATAGAATTCACTGAGGCTTTGAGCTTGGTCTCTCTCCGTCTCTCTGTGTCCCTCTCTCTCATCACTCACCTGGGGGGAGTCAGTTGCCATCCCTATGGAGAATCCCATGTGGCGGGGAAATGAGTGAAGCTCTCGTCCAACAGCCACATACGTAAATTTGGGAGCGATTCCTTCAGCTTCAGTTGAGCTCCAGCTGTTATCATCATTGCAGCCTTGCAAGAGACTGAGGCAGAGCAACCCAGCTAAGCTGCTGCCAGATTCCTGACCCACAGAAAGGAAGAAAATAAATATCCGTTATTTTAAGCCACTAGGTTTGGGATAATTTGTTGTGTTGCAAGAGGTAACGAATGCAAAGGAATACCACACCAGGTCAGGTTTGGGGGTCGTTGCTGTTCGCTGTGCTACAATGTGGCTCATAGGCTGAAGCCCACAGGAATGCTCAGAAGGTGGGATCAGAAGCAAGTGGCTGTCAGCTGTGGTGTCACACGCCCCATCTGAACAGTCACGGGGAAATGAGGCAATCCTTGTGAGTGCTTTGAGGCTCACACCTGGCCCTCAGGTGTTATCAGTATCATCTGTCTTTCAAATGAACATTCTGTGTGTTCATTTCAAATTATCATTCTGTGTGTGCGTGTGTACATGCGCACACACACACACACACTTTTTCTTGCAAGTTTATTTGAAAGTAAATTGCAGACATGATGACACTTCACCTCCTGAGTGCTCCAACATGTGCCTTCCAAGAACAAGAACCTTCTCTTCCACAGCACAGTTATCGAACACATGAATCTGGCATTGAAGCATTAACATCATCTACTCTACAGTCCATATTCAAATGCTACTCGAACAGTTCTTGAATCTACCAAAACTGTCTCTTCCAGCCTAGGTTCCCCTGAACAATGAGCTTGAGACTTGTCCCCTGGCTCCTGTCTCTCCTGGTCGGTCAATGATGACCACAGGGGCATTAACAGCCTTGCACATCCAGCCTGGACATGGGCATTCCATGCTAGCGGGGGCTCAGAGAAACACCCCGGCTGAAATCAAGGGGCCCATAGCAGCTCAAGTCTGAAGAGAGACCTGTCACGCTGCACCTGCATAACGCTGATTAAAGCCAGCATGGAATGTTCCTAAAGCAATGGCTAGAGAGAGGTGGAGCTAAGAGCATTTGGAAAGACACAGAAAAGGTGTCTGATGCAATGTCCCTTATACCCCTTCCTCAATTTTGTAAATCCAAGACTAATCAGGGATTTGATTGTCAATCATATTGCATTCAAAAAATAGAGATGGGGTTTCGTTATGTTGCCCAGGCTGGTCTCAAACTCCTGGGCTCCAGTGATCCTCCTGCCTCAGTTACCCAAAGTGTTGGGATTATAGGCATGAGCCACCATACCCAGCCCACTTTGCATTCCATTGTCAATTCTCATTAGACTCTTTAATTTCAAAATATCTTTCTACCTTTAAATCTTTATATACATGTATAAAATTCTTTAAATCATTATACATATATCTATATATTCATACATACGATGATATTGTCATTTTTGAAGAGTTCAAGTCGTCAGAATATGCTAATTATTTATTCATGATTAGACTAAAGTTTTGACTAGAGTTATCATATAAACATTTTGTACTTCCCATTGCATGATCTCAAGAGATACATAATGTCGGGTTGTCCCAGTTTTGGTGATGTTACATTTGATCACCTGGTTAAGTTATCCACCAGCCCTCCTTGTTGCATGAGTACACTTTTTTTTTTTTTTGTAATTAACAAGTAACTGTGGGGTGATACTTGGAGACTGCGTGAACATCCTGTTCTCCCGCATCATCTCATCCACTGGTTTTGGTGTCCATTGATGATTCTTACCTATACCTGTTATTACATTGTTGGCTTCAAAACGGTGATTTGGGCACGCCGTTGGAGAGATCTGAGACGACGAGGCTAAGGTTCAGAGAGGTTAGGCTAGGACTGAAACTCGGGGCTTTCTGACTCAGTGTCTAGACTGTTTCCATTTCTCCCTGCTATAAGACGGCCTGCTCCTTACCCTTTACCTTTGACTGCATGGCAGTCTCACTGCAGGACCAGATACCATGACACCTGGATCCTCAACATCCTGCCTGTCTGGGAGAAGGTGGTGAAGATTTAAGAATCCCCAAGGCCTCAGGCTCCTGCAAAGAGACAGCAAGAGAGGGAGGCATGAAGGATGGTGGGGGTGGTGAGTGATGTCCACGACCCACTACAGCTGTTGGCCATGGATCCCATCACGAGGAGGAATCTGGAGGCCACAGTGTCTGCATCTCCATCTGGGATGGCAGATCAGAACTTATTGTCATAGCAGTACCTCTGGTCACATCTAACATCTCAGCCACCACCTGTCCACACACAGGCATCTTCTTGTCCCAAGAGATTTATTTCAAGCCTGGTGCCCCTCCAGGAAGTACCTCAACATGCTGGTGTGCACACATGCCACGTTGCTAGTAATTTGTTACTAATAATAAATGACTGGTATTTGCAAATGCTTTCATCGTTTTTAAAAAAATAAAAATTAGAGAGAATTCAAGGTGGTCTCTATAATGGTCTCCAAGATTTGCCTTCTTGCATGGAAAGTGACGACGTTTTGTCTGTGAGATGGAAGTTACAGATGAGAATTTGTCTTGAGTGTTAAGGGGAACGTGACGAAGAACTGATATTTCAATAGAAAGTACGTGGATATGTCATATTCTCCTACTCCCTGGATGCTGATTGTCAGTGGTCAAAAATCTGCAAGGTACTGACTGTTAAAAGATTCAGAGGAAACCTCTGGTGACAAAGACCCCTGTTCTGCCCATTATCCAGAAAAGACAGCCCAGATAAGTAGGCCATTCGGCTGGCTGAGCTGCAGGCTCGTAGGTTTGAAAGACTGAAGGAACGTGACTAGAAACAACAGCTGCAGAACATTCACCGTCCTCACAATCCATCCTCACAAGTGTCTGGGGTCAGGCAATACTCTCGCGATGGTCTCTGGAATTTTTTTGGATCACCAGGCTGCTCAGCTCCATGAAGGTCAAGTGGGAAATTAGGGTAACCAATCTTTCTGGCTTGTCTTGGACTGTTGCAGTTTAGTACTGAAAGTTCAGCCTCCCGGAAGACCCCCTATTCTCAGGTAAAACAGGATGGTTGGTCACCATAACTGGCATAGAATCCTGTCCAGATCTGAGAACGCTACTTTCACTTGCCTGGAAAGCTGCTTTCACTTACCTGCATCAGTCCGTCTGGGATAACTTCTGACTTTGGTCCCTAGAGGAAGAAGGACAGTCAGAGTGGGTCAAAAGAGGAGATACTGGCTTGTCTGCAGTTTGGTTCACGCTTCACACACATGGTATCTGGAAGGTTCTCTGTGCCTCTAGGTTCATATATGCACGCCCATGCGGCGCATAGCAAAATTCCTTGCGGTCTAACTTGGAACCACTGTTTTTATTTTTTTCCTACAAAATAGCTCTTATTAAGCTCACAATGTTCTACTGATTTCTAAACCTAAGGGCTCCTCTCTGTCATCATCCTATATCATTCAATAGTCACATAGGAAATCCAAAGGAATGACTCTGTGGACAATTAATTAGAATGAATAAGTGGATTTTGCAAGGATGCCGGATTAAAGTTCAATATAAATCAATTGTATTCACATATACTAGCTATAAACTACTACTACTAGAAAAGTAAGTTTAAAAATAGCATTTATTATAGCATCAAATCCCATCATATGCCCAGAAAATACCTAGACATAAATCTAATCAAAGATGTGTAAGAAGGCACTCTCTAACACCAGAGATTCTTAAACTTCAGTGTTCATCAGAATCACCCAGGGAGTTGATTATCACACAGACTGCTGGGCCGCAAGCCCAGAGTTTCTGATTCAGGCGGTCTAGGATGGGGCTGGAGAATTTGCATACCTTGTTGTCAGGGGGAGCTGGTGCTGTGGGCTGCAGACCACACTTTGAGAACTTCTGCTCAACGCTGAAAACTAGAAAACATGCACCTGTCACTTTCTGAGTGTTTACTCCTTGGAAGTCTTTTCATCCTTAGTTCCCGAGGCACCACATACTCCTTGGTTTCAGTCCTGCTCCTTCTCCTTCATTTGGCTGGTGTTCTTATTCTCCACCCACCACTCAGACTTGCAGCTCCTGTGGGCCCTGTCCCCAGTGCCCATCTCATTTTGCACACCCTCCATGGGCATATACCCACGCCCGTGTTCTCTGATGGTTCATAAGTTTCCAGCCCACGGCTCTCCTGGAAGCTCCAGGTTGTCGTGTCTCCACCCACTCCCTGGACAGCTCCACTTGGAGGTTCTGCAGCCTCTTTAGCCTGCGTGACCCAAACTGAACTCCCTTTCTTCTCCCTAAATCTTCTCCTTCCCCTCTTGTTCATGTTTGAAAAGAGATCAACTTCCCCGTCCATCTAGTCACTCAGACAAGAAACTAGGGCATCGTCCCTCACACCTCTTTCCCAGTTCCTACCTCACTTCTAGGAGATTTGCTGGACAGAGGGGATAGGGGCCTGGCTATTCCGTAGCACTTCCACTGGGCCCCGTGTTGAGGGTGAGCGTGATAATCACAGCTCTGCGAACAGACACAAGAAGCCGTATAACGATCAAAATACAGCATCAGCTTTATTACAACGGGGGTGGATTGGTGAACTCACGTTGCACTGAGCACGAAATAGGTCATAAATCTTTTTCTCCTGAATTTTATTTACCCCTCAATGAGGGCTGGAATGCCTGAAGAATCTGGGCTCCCCCTGCATGTGTGTGTCTGCTGGTGGATTCGGAAAACCTGCCCCTGAGCCTACCGCAGAGCAGAAGCAGCTGGAAGGAAACTGCTGTGGTTCATGAGAACAGCTGGGCAGTCCTTGACCAGTGGTTTTTCTTTACACCAACGTCTCCATCAGATAAGAGTTTCCTCTTCTTGAGGGAAGGAGTTAAGAGAAAGATGAAAAAATATTCCTCCAATCCTGTCCCATCCTGGGAAGTGGAATGGAAGCGTCCTCGCCACAGAAACACAAGGAGAGAGTGAAAAGCATTCCACCCCAAAAAGGCCCTATATGTTCTTGAATGAGTCACTGACCCTCCTTGAGCCTCAGTTTCCCCATCTGCAAATAAAGGCCCTTAGAACAAAAGCCGTGAAGGTCCTTCCAAGCTTTCAGATTTCATTAAATCCTATGAATATGGAAAGGCTGTGCTCCTACAGGTTTTCCAGCTGAGAGCCTGCAGGTAATTTGTCATTTAATTACTCCATGAGAAGTTGGCAGCCCAGCCCTCTCTGGGGGCCCAGAGGATGCTCCTGCAAAGATCGGTGTGGCTTGCATCCTACGTGGCTGAGAAATGAAAGGAGTCAGAACACAGTCCAATGCAGTGTCTGGCAGACACAAAAAGGAAGATTCGCAAATCATTGATTCTTTTATTCCTCACATAGATATCAAGCATCTACTGCGGACCCTTTGTTAAGACTTGGGGTGGCCACATAACCTCAGCTGTCAGTCAGGTCAGAATATAGCCAGGGAATTCAGAGATAGCACAACCAGCTATTTAAAAAAGAATACACAAAGAGTAATCAGGGCTCTAAGAAAACTAGAAAAGACCCCTATAGGGTCAGTGCTGGAAGAGCAGGGCAGCTCCTGCTACGAGGGAGTAGAGTGGGAAGGCTTATTGGAGAAGGTTATTTCTTGGGGTTAGAAAGCTCTGGGCCTGCAGATACTCGCTATGAAGAGGCTGTTCAGGGAGAAGAATAACATGACCTGAAACAGAAGGCTGGAAGCATGAGGACAAGAAAGAATTCTGTGTCACTTGAACAGAAGGCATGGAGGAGAAGAGATGTGATGGATCCAAGACAGGATGTTGACCTCACCCTGGAGATCTCCCTCGTGCCCATTCCCTGTCCACCCACCAGCCCCAAAGCAACCTCCGATCTGGTTTCTCTCTCCATAGGCGAGTCTTCCTATTCTGGAGTTTCATAGAAATGGGAATCCTACTGCATGTTCTCTTATATTTGGTTTCTTTCATTCGATACCCTATTTTTACCGGGCGTGGTGACTCACGCCTGTAATCCCCGCACTTTGGGAGGCCAAGGTGGGCAGATCATCTGAGATCAGGAGTTTGAGAATAGTCTGGCCAAAATGGTGAAACCCGTCTCTACTAAAAAAAAAAAAAAAAAAAAAAAAAATAGAAAAAAAATCAACTGGGTGCAGTAGTGAGCACTTGTAATTCCAGCTACTAGGGAGGCTGAGGCAGGAGAATTGTTTGAACCCAGGAGGCAAAGGTTACAGTGAGCTGAGATCATGCCACTGCACTCCAGCCTGGTTGGCAGAGTAAGACTCTGTCTCCAAAACAAACAAACAAAACCCTATTTTTTGATATTCATCCACGTTGTATAACATGTATCAATAGACTTTGTCTCTTTCCATTTTTGCTGAGTAGTATTTCACTGTATGGCTGTGCCACAGTTTATCCACTCTTCTGGGAATGGACACCTGGATTACTTCTGTTTTCCGACCATCATGAAAAAGCTATGAACAATCTCATGCAAGGCTTTCCGTGGACATATGCTTTTATTTCTCTTGGATAAATACCTAGTAGAGAAACATCAAGTCCATAGGGTAGATGCGTGTTTAACTCTTAAAGAAATTGGCAGAGGGTTTCCCAATGTGGTCCCTGTCCCTTTCTAGCTAGGAATTTCTCTTTGCTTCAGAAATAATGGGACAGACACACATTTTAAAAAGCAGCATTTCCCTGCTTCTGGGCTTCTCTTATCCCAGACACCAGTGACTAAGCCCTGGAAAGATATCAAAACAATTCTAAAATTAGGTCTCTCTGCAACCTGCACGTCCAGCTGTTATGCTTAGCACCCTGCCTCCCCTCCCCCGAATGAAACTCATTCCATGAATATTCAAAATAATTGGTGTTGCCTCTTTGAAGACTGCCTCAGTCCAAGCTTCAATCCCTCCAAAAAGACCTGTCGTGTGTGTGAGTGAGAGACGGGGTAGTTCAAGTACAGCCAGTCTGCTCTGAGCAGACACTTTCCGTTAAAGTCTGAAGACTTTGAAGCTCTGGTGAATTGGCCAGGGAGTGGAGAAAGCCTCGTCTGCCAGTGTGCATTTTCTACAGACTTGTTTTTATACCTTATGTGTATTGGGTTCTTACCCAGCATCCCATAGGAGGGAATCCCTTAGAGGCCATCTCTATTTTACAAGTGAAAGTTTGGAGAGAAAAATGCCGCTGTCTGTGGTTGCCCAGGGAGTGCGTGGTCAAGCTGAAGCTATCTCTCTTCAGCTCTTTCTCTGCTGTGGATCTCAACTCCTCCCAACTTTAGTGGGTATTCATGGTTTCTCTTCCCCTTGTTAAAGCTTATCCCTGCATATTAGTGCTTCTGTCCTTACCTAAAAGCAAGGTCAGGAGGTTGAAGGAGGTCATATTCCAGGTCCAGGTCTGTTTGGCCCAGGCACAGGGAATCCATCACTGTGGCATGAGTTTTGCAAAAGAGAAAGGATTTATTTGCAAGGGCACCAAGTGACGATGCAGAAGAACACCCCTCGCATCCATCTCCCCACAGGTAAGGCTTGGGGATATTTATGGGCTAGAGATGTGGTGTGGTCTAAGGTGTGGGGAATGGGGATTAGCAGTGGAGAAAAAGGAAGTAGTAAGTCCATTCTGTGCAAGCGTAGTCAGGGTTCATGGTGTATTATGGGACATAGGTACAGAAAATGATGGTGTTAGCATGATCTGAGGATGGAGGGTGGAGTTTTTGGCCCTCCTATATAAAAAGACCACCTCTTGGTCACTTGCACAGGCCCAGTTGAATGACTAGTGATCTCCACTGGTCCAGGAGCTGCCCCCGTTCTTGAAAAACAACTAAAGTGATCATTCCATGTGGCCTGAGAATGTTAGCGATAAAGTAGCCAGTGAAGGTTAAGTTTCAGCATTCAGCCACAAGGCCTTCAGCCACCTTAAGCTTCATGGAAAAAGAGGAAAAAATAATAAAAAGCAAGCAACCGAAAGCAAGCGGGCAGGCAGACCTGGTGAAATTAGCCCCTCAGTTTCAATGGCAGCACGGCAAGAGAGCCCTTCAGGGAGCTCCTATGGGCGAAGGTGCTAAATGCACCTCTGTTGACCACCATCTCCCTCAGGTTCAGTCCTTCAGTGAGGGCCAACTCTGGAGACACTGAGAACCTTCTTATTCCCAGCCTAGAGGAGATTCCAGAAATCTGAGCTCCTCCCAGAGCCAGAAATGGAGACAAGTTCTGGTGCCTGGAACCCAGCCCCTTTGCATTCTTCTGGGAATAACAAAAGCCTCCTGCTTATGACCTGGACCACAGTGGGTTCTTGAAGGGCCATCCCTAAGGCACATGCAGTGCCTGGCCCAGGCTGAGGGAGGGAGAGCCCGAGCTCCCTCATCCCCTGATGCAGCGCGTCTGTGCGTGTGTGGCTGGGGCAGGCTCTGCTGAGCTCCTCCTGAGGACAGAGCCAGAGAACATCCCATTCTTCCCAGCATCTTCTTGGACTTCTCTGGGCATGACCTCTGCTTTAGCCGTCCTGTCAAGAAAGAGGGCAGGGGAGGTGGCCGAGCTGCTCCCCACCTTCCTGGAGGGAGGTTTTTATCAAAGTTCTGCAAGTCCAGCCAAAGAATACTCTGTCCTGAGCTGTGCCTCTAGGAGGGCTGGTGTCTATGTGGGGACACTTCCAGGCAGGAGCTGCCCTTGTGGGTCTCACCACTCCTCCCACCCTTGTCCCCTCTCCTTCCTTTACCCATTGCTATGGTGTCAGTGGTGGTCAGGGTGGAAGCGGGCATCCCTTCTTCACCACGGGTGTTGTGCCCTTGACTCTTGACTGTCAGAGCCTTCTCCAGGTCAGTGACTCACCTGATAACCTTGGGTCAGGGCCAGCTCCCTCCTCGTTCCTGGCTCCACATTGCTCTGTGTTACTTCAAGGGTGGTGGCAAGGCTTCCATAAGGCCACATGCATAACTGGAGAAGCTTCTGCCTCTAAGAGAAAGCTCCTCCAACCCTTGTTGGAGGAACGGGTGGCCTGAGGGTCCACGGGTTGGAGCCCAGGGTGGATGGATCCGAGGTCTTAGATTCCAGTCATTTAAAAAAGCCCATTAGATTTAGGACAGTCAACTCCGTGGCCACACAGAGTCCTGACTCCAGCAGAAGGACAGCTCTCGCATCTGTCTCCCCACAGGTAAGGCTTGGGGATGTTTTTGGGCTAGAGAAGCGGAGTGGTCTAAAGTGTGGGGAAAAGGGATTAGCAGTGGGGAAAAGGAAGTAATAGGTTCATTCTGTGCGGAGCTCCAACCCTGGCCCCACTGCTTCCCAAACCTGGCTGTGGAACTGGGAACTGGGTGTCATAGGGTGGCTGTGTTATCGGGAACACCAGGGGCCCACCTGTGCTCTCTCCAATCCGCCTGGCCCTGAATATCCCTGCGGACCAAATCGTATCTATGACTTCCTAGTGTCTGCCTCCCAAGGTGATTTTATTTTATCCTTTAAGTGGAACCTTGTCATGCATTAGAGTCAGAAAATTACACCCTTCGCTGAGCAGCCTCTGTGCTGAAAGGAAGCCAGGTAATGTGATGAAGTGAGGCCAAGAGCGGCATTAATGCAGATGGTCATGAAAGTCACAGGAACGCTGGCAGCTGCCACCCAGCCCAATCCCTGGGGCTGCCAAACGTATCTTGGGTCTTAAGGGGGCTCTACATCAGTCAGAGCTGCTCCAGCGAGGGTACGCTCCTTCCACGCGGGCTTCTCAGGTTCCTTGGAGGGGAGACATAGGAGCCCCTGGCAGCCGCAAAGGTGGCTCCTTGAGCTGCACTGCCACGGGTACTTGACATGTCAGTGACTGCAGCAGCCAGGCAAGCCCTTCCTGACCCACAAGGCACTCACGTTTGAGGCTGCATCTCAGAAGGGCTGTGCGGTCCCTGGCTAAGGACATTGGCAAAGAAAGTGCAAATTTCAGTGGTCCATGCTGAGGCATTAATGTGCTAAGGCAGGGGCTCGTATCTGATGACTTTGTGGTGGGGAGGTCTTTTCAAGATCCAGGACTTGTCAGTGTACTGTGGAGTATATGAGTTATTAAATGATGAGTGAGCGAGTGGATATGTGAATGGAGTAGGCATTCTAGAGGCAGGAAGGCTATCCTGGGGGCTGCTGGACAGCCCAGGCAGTGTGATGGAAACGACTGGCCCATTCCACAGCCCCTTCTGTCTGCTGGCTTTGCGTATAGGATTAAGCTGAAACCATGGGGCCACAGTCACATCAAGGCATAAGATGATTCTTTTAGATCCTGCTGAATTCTTTGCAGGATCAAAAGGCTTTCAGCATTGCCTGTGTTCGTCCTGTGCCTACATGTTGCTTCCAAAAGAGGCAGGGAGAGCCAGAGAACCAAAGTCTGGGGACTGAGTAAGATGAGATCAGAGAGATCATTTATCCAGCTCCTTCACTGTTCAAGTGAGGAACCAAGGCCAAGAACATGGCAGGAATTTTTCACCCAGCCAAGGAATGTCCAAAGAGGAAGCAGGAAGTAATAGAAAGAGTCAGGGCTGAGAGTCCGGAAACGTGCCTGCCCCAGTGCGCCCACGCACGTATGTTTTGGCGTTATGTTGAGAAAGATCCAGCATTTCAAATCACAGTCAGGGTGGGTCAAAGGCGGGGTAGCGAAGCAAAGATATTACAAAATCTCTCTGCGCTCTGCAATTTGCTTCATTTTCTGGATTCCAATTTTAGAAATTATTTCATGATAGAAAGCCAGAAGGTAAACCTAATAAACTCAAGTCCTCTATTGATTTTTCCTCTTCAGCAGTCGCTGTATTTTGACTACAGCGTGGTGAAACGTTTAGCTAAGGAAACAGAAAAAGAAGAAACGACGCCCTCAACTCCCGGGGCAATAAAATCATCATCAATTCCCCGGGACGAATAAGTTTACTCTCGCCAAAGAACAAGTTATTAAGGATCTGCTGCGAGTTATCAGTCGGGTAAGAGCCTGGCAGATAATTTCATCTCCTAGAATTTAGTGGCAAAGTTTGGGGAAACTAAAACCTTTTCTCTCCCATCTTTCCTTTTCCAGCCTACGCAGAGGGACAAGCATACCTTGGAGATACTGCAGGTTCGGTTCGAGACCACTGCAATCAAGCAAGTATTGCAATCAAGAGAGTCAGGCCATTTTTGTTGGTTTTATATGGGATCAGCAAGTATATGCTATGCCGTGCCTGGCTTTGGGTTCAACATTATTTGTGAGACTCATCCATGTGATTGCAAATTTCAGTTGCTTGTTTTCATTGTTGTTTAATGTTTCACTCTACAAATAGATTGAAATTGATTTACCATTCTTTTTGATGCAAATTTGAGTCGTTTCCAGTTTTTTTGCGCATCACAAGTCATATTACTGTGAATGTTCTCATAGTGTATGCTACAGACATAGCTGGATGTTTCTGTTGGTCATGTGCCCAGGACTAGAATTGCTGGTTATAAGATATGCGTCTTCTCAATTTGGGGGAGACACTCTTTTCCCAAGTGATTGTTCAAACTTACATTCCCTCAAGTGATTGAAGAGAGCTCCAGTTTTCACATCTTTGTCAGCGCTTAAAGTCTTTTATTTCAGACAATCTAGTGGCTCTCATTGCATTTCCCTGATTAGCAATACTTTTGAACATATTTTCCTAGTTTATTGGCCATTTAAATAAGCTCTTATATAAAGGGCTGTTCAAATATTTTGCCTAGTTTTCTATTATTTTTCTCTTATGTATCTGTAGCTATTCTAAGCATATTTTATATTAGTCATTTGTCAGTTGTATGTGTGGAGAATATCTTTTTGCACATTGGTTTGCCTTCTTACTCTCTTAATGGTGTCATTTGACAAATAATGTTCTTAATGTAGTGCAGTTTATCAATCATTTCTTTAAAGTTAAGTGTCTTTGTGTCCTGGTTGAGAACCTTTTGTTTCCCCCCAAGGTTATAAAGACAGTTTCCTTTATTGTTCCCTAGAAGTTTTACTGTTTTACCTTTCACATTTAAATCTATAATCCAGCCCGAAATAATTTTGTGTATGGTGTGAGGTAAGGTACAGATCAACATTCATTTTTACCATATGGATATTCGGTCATTGCTCTATCACCAGTTGATGAGAAGACTGTCCTTTTCCCACTGTTGGGCAATGCCATCTTTGCCATTAATCAATCTGCGTGTACACACATGCACACATATATGGGAGTCATTTTGTGAGTTCTCTATTTGTGTCTTGTGCAAATATAATACTATATTAATTACTGTAACTTTCTTTCTTTTTTTTTTTTTTTTTAGACGGAGTCTTGCTCTGTCGCCCAGGCTGGAGTGCAGTGGTGCAATCTCAGCTCACTGCAAGCTCCGCCTCCCGGGTTCACGCCATTCTCCTGCCTCAGCCTCCCCAGTAGCTGGGACTACAGTTGCCCGCCACCTCACCTGGCTAATTTTTTTGTATTTTTAGTAGAGACGGGGTTTCACCGTGTGAGCCAGGATGGTCTCTATCTCCTGATCTCGTGATCCGCCCGCCTCGGCCTCCCAAAGTGCTGGGATTACAGGCTTGAGCCACCGTGCCCGGCCGACTATTCTTAATATTCTATAAATTTTTCGTCATAAATGAATATTAAATTTTTAGGGCCGGTCATGGTGACTCATGCTTGTAATCCCAGCACTTTGGGAGGCCGAGGCAGGTGGATCACTTGAGGCCAGTTCAAGATCAGCCTGGCCAACATGGTGAAATCTCGTCTCCACTGAAAATACAAAAATTAGCCAGGTGTGGTGGCACATGCCTGGAATCGCAGCTACTCCAGATGCTGAGGCATGAGAATCACTTGAACCCAGGAAGCGGAGGTTGCCGTGAGCCGAGATTGAGCCACTGCATTCCAGCCTGGGTGACAGAGAGAGACTCTGTCTCAAAATAAATAAATACATAAAATAAATACATGTGTATATGCATTTTTGCATTTATTGAGATGATTACATAACTTTTCTCCTGTATTTCATTAACATGGTTTGAATCCAGGCTTTAACTGTTTCAAGCTTGGTCTATTTCTGGTTAGTCATTACTCTTTCAAGGTGTCCTAACCAAAAGCCTGGGATATGATGAAGGCTCCTTCTCTAACGGAAACTGAATTCCAAATTTGGTCCCTCCAAGTGTATGAGACCATTCGCTATTTCAGAAAATGCATTTATTTGCCTTTGTGTTGTTGTACCTGTAATTTACCTCCTTAGGATAAACTCCCAAATGTGAGATTTGCTGACTCCAAGTATGACTTGGGAAAGTTTACATTTCTGTCACCTGCCCTTCAGGAGAGCCCTCTCTGATGAACCACATGTGAGATTCCCGCGCATTTCACCACAAGGACTCCAGAGAACCCGGCTAAAGGGCAAGGTTTAGCCGGGTTTACGGAAATACTAAGGGGCTAGGTGCACAGCCACAGGATGAGCAAGCCCACAGCAAGGGTCAGGCTAGTACAAGGTTATACACCAACAGAATACAGACTGTCCGCTTCTTCCTTCTAGGACAAGCTCATGAAGTGCTGGTTGAAATACTGAAAACAGAATAAATTCATTCACAAAGCACTCAGTTGTCAAGTTCAGTTTTGCTGTTTCCAACAGGGCAGTTTTATTCTAACTGCATCAGCTTATTTAGTTTTTAGATGGCTGCTTGGACACACACATTTAAACTTGTGTTTATGAATAATTTAAAAGGAAAATCCAGCACGGCTAGCAGTAATCAGCCCCTCGTCAGCTTTCCTAATGACAGGTCCTCCCTTCTCGTGCCCTTCCCAGATTCAAGAGAGGTCACCTATGTTTGGACTCAGTCAATGATGGAAATGTGAAACTCTTAGTGATTTGCCTGTTAAAGCCAAAGGGAGACTTAGGTAATAATTTATCCTAATGACCTTTCATTAGAATCCCTGAGGCCGGGCGCGGTGGCTCATGCCTGTAATCCCAGCACTTTGGGAGGTTGAGGCGGGCTAATCACAAGGTCGGGAGTTCGAGACCAGCCTAGCCAATATGGTGAAACCCTGTGTCTACTAAAGATATAAAAAAAAACTAACCAGGTGTGGTCGTGCATGTCTGTAATCCCAGCTACTCAGGAGACTGAGGCAGGAAAATTGCTTGAACCTGGGAGGTGGAGGTTGCAGTGAGCTGAGATAGCACCATTGCACTCCAGCCTGGACGACAGAGGGAGACTCTGTCTCAAAAAAATAATAAATAAATAAGTAATACATAAATATAAATTTAAAAAAAATCCCTGAGAGCACAGGAAAAAGGGCTGGGATCTCATCCTAGGTCAGGCATCGTTTTGGGGACAGGGTTAAGGGCTGGGGAAATGCCTAACTGTCAGTGAAGCGGGGATTTCAAGCCTGGCCAGCTTGATATTGACTCTGAAGAAGATGGTGATCTCCCTGGCTGCCAAAAGGTGTCACGCCCACCTGGGCATGGCAGGGTGTTTTGATAGAGCTCGGGTAATAGCCATCTAGGAGACTGGGTGGGTGACGGAAACAGGACTCCAGTTATAGACTCCAGCCCCAGGGGAAATAGATGACAGAGAACAGACCTGAAGCCCAGGGTGGACTCTTCAAGCCTCATGCAAGCACTGGAGACCAGGCAGTCACTGGGCTGTGGGGCAAGATGGTACTGACTCTCGGGAGACACCTGGACCCAGGAGGTATCAGCTCTGGGAATCCAAGTCAGAGCAAGATGAGCCTCTCCTGACCTCCTGCCTCGGGACTCATACAAGGGCCAGGGCAAAACTGCACCTGCAGGTGGGAGAGGGGATGGGGGTGGCCTAAGTGGAGAGGAAGAGCCAGGTGGCTCCTGGTGGGGGGGGGCTGCCAACCTTGATGGGGGTCTGGAAATCAGATTCCAGAGGCTATTCAGATGTTCGTACACTCGTGTGAAGGCAGCTCTTGCTCAGGTGGCCTTCTTGAGTTCTACTTGAAAAGCAGGGAGATGTGGTTTAATGAAACCATACTGGTTGGAGTTATACAGACTGGGTTTGATTATTGAGTTCAGGACTATTCAACAAAAATGTTCTGAGTATCTACCATGAACCAGTGGCAGGGAAAGCCATGGAATATGTAATTACAAAAGAGACAAATGCTACAAAGTGGGAGCATGTTAGGGAGTAGGAGGATAAGAAAGCTCCCACAAGCAAAGAGACTGTGGCGTGTGTGTGTGTGTGTGTGTGTGTGTGTGTGTGTGTGTGGTGGTGGTGGTGGTGGTGGTTGTGGTGGTGGAGGGAACCGGGATATCCAAGGCAGCAAGAACAACATGAAGGAGGTTCTGGAGGTCAGACAGCAGCCCACAAGTGAAGAAAATGATCCTGTACATCTGGAGAGAAGAGAGACTGGGACCTGAGTGGTCTAGGAAGAGGCCAGAGAGGTGGGCAAGAGCAGGATCCCTGCAGGTCTTGGAAGCCTTGTGAAGCATTTTGGTCCTGATGGATCAGGCCATGGGGTACCACTAAAGTGTTGTGTGCAGGACAGTCTCTTGATCAGACCTGGGTTTTAGAATCTTGCTATGCAAAGTGTGGACTAGCAGTGTGGCCATCACCTGCGAGCTTGTTGGAAATGCTGACTTTCCACCCTGCATTGTGTTTTCACACTGCTGATAAAGACTTACCTGAGACTGGGAAGCAAAAGAGATTTATTTTTTATTTATTTATTTTTATTTTTAGAAAAAGAGATTTAATTGGACCTACAGCTCCACATGACTGGGGAGGCCTCAGAATCATGGTGGGAGGTGAAAGGCACTTCTTACATGGCGGCGGCAAGAGAAAAAATGAGGAAGAAGCAAAAGTGGAAACCCCTGATAAACCCATCAGATCTCATGAGACTTACTTAACTATCACGAGAATAGCATGAGAAACAGTGGCCTCCATGATTCAGTGACCTCCCCCTGGGTCCCTCCCACAACACATGGGAATTCTGGGATATACAATTCAAGTTGTGATTTGGTTGGGGACACAGCCAAACCATATTATTACACCTCTGGCCCCTCCAAATATCCTGTCCTCACATTTCAAAACCAATCATTCCTTCCCAACAGTCCCCCAAAGTCTTAACTCATTTCAGCATTAACCCAAAAGTCCACAGTCCGAAGTCTCATCTGAGACAAAGCAAGTCCCTTCTGCCTATGAACTTGTAAAATCAAAAGCAAGTTAGTTACTTCCTAGATACAATGGGGATATAGGTATTGGGTAAATACAGCCATTCCAAATGGGAGAAATTGGCCAAAACAAGGGGGTTACAGGGCCCATGCAAGTCCGAAATCCAGCGAGGCAGTCAAATCTTAAACCTCAAAATGATCTCCTTTGACTCCAGGTCTCACATCCAGGTCACGCTGATACAAGAGGTGGGTTCCTATAGACTTGGGCACCTCCACCCCTGTGGCTTTGCAGGGTACGGCCTCCCTCCTGTCTGCTTTCACAGGCTGACATTGAGTGTCTGCAGCTTTTCCAGGCCAAGGTACAAGTTGTCAGTGGACCTACCATTCTGGGGTCTAGAGGACAGTGGCCCCCTTCTCACAGCTCCAGTAGGTGGTGCCCTGGTAGGGACTCTGTGTGGGAGCTCTGACCCCACATTTCCCTTCTGCACTGCCCTAGCAAAGGTTCTCCATGAGGGCCCTGCCCCTCTGCAGCAAACTTTTGCCTGGGCATCCAAGCATTTCCTTACATCTTCTGAAATCGAGGTGGAGGTTCCCAACCCTCAATTCTTGACTTCTGTGCACCCACAGACCCAACACCACATGGAAGCTGCCAAGTCTTGGGGCCTCCATCCTCTGAAGCCACAGCCCGAGCTGTACCTTGACTCCTTTCAGCTGGAGTGGTTGGGATACAGGGCACCAAGTCCCTAGGCTGCAAACAGCATGGGAACCCTGGGCTTGGCCCATGAATGCACTTTTTCCTCTTGGGCCTCTGAGCCTGTGATGGGAGGGGCTGCCATGAAGGTCTCTGAGATGGCTTGGAGACATTTTCCCCATGATCTTGGGGATTAACACTAGGCTCCTTCCTGCTTAGGCAAATTTCTGCAGCCAGATTGAATTTTTTCCCAGAAAATGAGTTTTTCTTTTCTCTAGCATAATTGGGCTGTGAATTTCCCAAACTTTCATGCTCTGTTTCCCTTATATAACGGAATGCCTTTAACAGTACCCAAGTCAACTCTTGAATGCTTTGCTGCTTAGAAATTTCTTCCACCAGATACCCCAAATCATCTTTCTCAAGTTCAAAGTTCCACAAATCTCTAGGGCAGTGGCAAAATGCCACCAGTCTCTGCTAAAACATAACAAGAGTCACCTTCACTCTGGTTCCCAACAAGTTCCTCATCTCCATCTGAGATGACCTCAGCCTGGACATTTTCCTGTCTTCTTCTGAGGCCTCCAAACTGTTCCATCCTCTGCCTGTTACTCAGTTCCAAAGTTGCTTCCACATTTTCAGGTATCTTTTCAGCAATGTCCCACTCTACTGGTACCAATTTACTGTATTAGTCTGTCTTCACACTGCTGATAAAGACATACCTGAGACTGGCAAGAAAAAGAGATTTAATTGGACTTACAGTTCCACATGGCTGGGGAGGCCTCAGAGTCATGATGGGAGGTAAAAGGCACTTCTTACGTGGCGGCAGCAAGAGAAAAAATGAGGAAGAAGCAAAAGCAGAAACCCTGATAAACCCATCAGGTCTCGTGAGACTTATGAACTATCACGAGAATAGCATGGGAAAGACCAGCCCCCATGATTCAATGACCTCCCCCTTGGTCCCTCCCACAACACATGGGAATTCTGGGAGATAGAATTCAAGTTGGATGGGGACACAACAAAATCATTTCACATCCTCACCCTGGACCTGCATTTTAAGAGGAACTGCATGACTCGGATGCACCTCCAAGTTTGAAGAGCCCTGCTCTCCCAAGTTCCCATCAGTTGTTCTCAGAGGTCAGATGGGAGGGAGCCACAGGTGAGCATGGCAGTGTAGTCAGGAAGTTGCTCTCATGATTCAGGAGAGAAATATGGAGACTTGCACCAAGCCTATGGCAGGAGGGATGATGTCCCCCCAGGGCAGATCAGAACGCATCACACCCCTGCTCATAGCCCTCCACTTCTGCCTCTCAAACATCCCATCTCTTCCAATGGAACTCCCATCTCCGCCTCAGAACATTTGCCTGGCAGAATTCTGCACTGTCTCTCATGTCTGTCTCCTTCTCCAGCCCCCGGCAACTGTGGCTCAGTGTCCCCCTCCAATCTTCCCCAGGCTGTGACAGCCGTCTTCCAATTGGCCATTGCAGCCAGAGCAGTCCGTCAAAGCACAGCATTGACTCAGGAGCTCCCCAGCTCATGGCCCCTGGTGACGCCTACCTCTCCTTCAAGATCAAGTCCTTGCTTCTCCCCTGGCCTTCAGGGCCATTCGCAGATGGGGCCATCCTTCGGTTACATCTGCATCTCCCACTGCACCTGAGTGGATCCTGGCCCCCAAGCCAATGTAACCACCCTCTACTCCAAGAACACGGGTGCTTCCCCCACTCCCACCTCACGCGAGCTTTCTGGAATGCCCCTGTGCCACCTCGGCCGTACTCTCAATCTCTTTACATGAAAAGATGACATTTGTTATTGCATTTTCTGGTTACTAAAATATCATGAGCATATTGCCACTGTTAGGAAGACATTGAAAAGTAAGGAAGACAGTGAACTCTGCTAAAAGCCCATCATCCAGAGACAGTGCCTGTGCAGAATTTGCTGTGGCTATTTTTCAGCCACATGCTCTGAAAATCCACTGCTGAGAGTCTACAGACCAGGCTGGCAGCCTCCAGCTAGAGCTGGGAAAAATCAGGCCCCAGACGGGACACCAGAGTCTCTGTTTTGTGCCTCCTATAGGCGTACGGGGCACCACATCACCTTCTCACAAAGGGTGTCTAACACACGGTGAGGAGATGCATGGATCTCAGGGCTCTGGCAAAGGCAGCTCCATCTCAGCAGAGCGGTGTTCGGATCGTTAATGGTGGAGAGATGGCAGGTGGTGCAGAAGGCTGGGCTCAGGGGCTTGTGATGTGTGTGTCAGCCCCTGCCTTCTCCTGCCTTGCGGCTCCAGGCCCCACCATCTCCACTCTGTAGGTTCTCTTCTCTCTGCCCCAACTCTAGCAGCAAGCCAGCCAGCATGCCTTTAGTTCTGTCCAACAAACACTCTTCATGCTCAGCTCTGTGTTAGGAGACACTGCGGACACAGAGCAAGCCGATTATCCCTGCCCTGGAGGACCTCACAGCCTGGTGGGTGAGGAGCAGCTGCCTTGCCAGGCTCTGATCCTCCACCAGGAGCTTCCATAAGCTCTGAGGTTAAGCTCTGGGCCGCTGCATATCCAAGCAGCCTCTGCCTCCTCCCGGCTCCCCCTGAGTGCTTCCACTTCCCCGATTTGCTCTCCAGGCCTCTCACTGGGACAGGATCTTGCTCTGAATTCAGTTTGCTTGGCTGGCCCTGCCAACCTGCTTAGCACTAGTGGTACCTCCAAGCCAGAGAGTTGCAGCAGACCCTGTGAGCGGCAGACATACCTTCACGGGGAACTGTGGTCACAGTCAAGAGGCAGAAGAGACAGGCTGCCCTCCATCCTCCCATCTTTGTGGCTCCAGGAACACGGAGAATTCCTCCAACATCTCTGCCCAGTTGTTTAAGGGCTCATGGCAGGGAGGTTAGACATGTCCAAACAAGCCTGCACGAAGTAACAAGTGTCACAAAGAGAAACACAGGTGTCAAAGGAGTAGCCTTAACTTTGGAAAGACAAAGAAAGTCCTTGCAGATGGGGTAACATTCAAGCTGGATTTTGAAGGAAGAGAAAGAATTTTATAAGTGACAAAGGAGAGAAGGGCATGTTCAGATGTTTACTCCAGAAAGATTTCCCCATGCCAGTTAGCACGGAGGAGGGACTGGAGGAGGGTTCTCGGGTAGCAGGGAAACCAGCAAGGTGGCCGATATGGCCCTCCAGCAGGAGACACACTGAAGCCTGCAGAGGATGGGCTGTGAATGTGAGGGAGGCAGCAGACACTGGCTGGGTGGCCGGTAGCTCCTGGGCAAACGCTGACCTGGAGATCGTGCAGGCAGCTAGGACTCGACGCAGAGCCAGGAGACCTGTGCCTCCTGCTCTGAGCCCCACTGTGGTGGGTGGGGGTGTCTAGGCATTTGAAGGAATGTCAGCTGGTGGGAGGGCACCTTGTAAGTGATCTTAAGTGGTGAAGTGCATCCTTTATTAAGAGAAATGGTGACACCTCTGTGGCTTGCTGTGAATTTGTTTATCTGCATCCTGTCACCTCCCCCAAATGGGCTATAACACAGAATTGCAAGTATTTTGAAAACCCTAAATTGGCTTCTTTTTTGGCTAGGAAAATCTCCCTTGATTCAGTTAATTCCTGTTCTAGAGAAGCAGTTAGCTATCTGACAGGAAGGGGAGTTGAGGGCGAATTGGCTGCCCCCCTCAATTCCTCTACTGTAATCCAGTTACTGCAACATTGATCAGGTGCTGCCATGCTTCGGGCAGGCGGCTGCAGAGCCCCACCCCTGGTGAGGACCCCCTCTACGCCCTATATACGGAGCTCACAATCTAACCAGGAAACAGAAATAAGCTAATAAACCAATAACTGGCTCTGGTACCAAGCCGATTGAGCAGAGAGCCAGGGAATTGGAGGGAGAACTTTGAAGGATGGCTTCCTGGGGAAGGTAAGAGTAGACAGAGTTGGACGTTAGGACAGGCCAGGCCCACGCGGAGTGACTGGGGAAAGGGACGGCCTGATCAAGGTTCGGGGGTGTGAAAGGAGGGAGTCTGTTCGGGAAACGTGGGTAGATGGGTGTTGCATGGTATAACTCAGGGTTCCTCAACCCCGAGGCCACAGACTGGTGGTGGTCTGTGGCCTGTTAGGAATTAGGCTGCACAGCCAGAGGTGAGTGGGGGCTGAGTGAGCAAAGCTTCCTTTGTCTTTTTCATTTGTTTGTGTGCTTTTGGGTTTTTTTTGGAGGCAGAGTCTTGCTCTGTGCCCCAGGCTGGATCACAGTGGCACGATCTCAGCTCACTGCAACCTCTGCCTCCTGAGTTCAAGTGATTCTCCAGCCTCAACTTCCAAAGTAGCTGGGATGACAGGATGCCCGCCACCATGCTCTGCTAATTTTTGCATTTTTTTTCCGTAGAGGCGGGGTTTTGCCGTGTTGGCCAGGCTGGTCTCCAACTCCTGACCTCTGGTGATCTACCTGCCTTGGCCTCCCAGAGTGATGAGATTACACGCATGAGCCACTGCACCTGGCCTGAAGGTTCAGACTTTAAAGAGCATGGGCAGAGAAGGCCTGGGTGAGAAGGTGACCGAGTGCACACCCACCTGAAGGAAGTGAGAAGGTGATCTGCGTGGGTACCAGGCAAGGGGAACAATAGATGCAGGGACTCAAAAGGGCACATGCTAGAATGTCCAGAAACAGCTGGTGGGCCAGTGTGGCCAGAGCGGGGAGGGCAAAGGGACAAGAAAGACAGCTCAGGGGCTCAAGGTGGGGCAGATTCCACCAGCCACTGCAGGTCACCGTCAGGATCTGCCTTTTGCTCTGACTTACTCCGACGGGAGGGTTTTCTGCAGAAGAGTGACACGATCTGACTTACTTTTAAAAAGAGTCACTCTGGTCTGGGCGTGGTGGCTCACGCCTGTAATCCCAGCACTGTGGGAGGCTGAGGCGGGTGGATCTCTTGAGGTCAGGAGTTCGAGACCAGCCTGGCCAACATGGTGAAACCCCATGTCTACTCAAAATACAAAAATTAGCCAGGCATGGTGGTGGGTGCCTGCAGTCTTAGCTACTCAGGAGGGTGAGGCAGGATTGAACCCAGGAGGCAGAGGTTCCAGTGAACCGAGGTCATACCACTACACTCCAGCCTGGGCAACACAGCAAGACCCTGTCTCAAAAAAAAAAAAGTCATTCTGGTCACTGTGAAAAAAAGACTGCAGAAGTAAAAAGAAACAAGTTCAGAGGTGACTGCGATCATCCAGGGGCAAAGTCACGGCGGCTCAGCGTGGACCAGGTGTGGGGGCAGAGGGGGTGGTGAGCAGCGATCAGATCCTGGATAGAGTTTGAAAGTAGAGGTGAATAAATTTGCTGATGACCCAGATATGAGATGAAAGACAAACACGAGTGAAGGATGATGCCAAGCTGTTTGGTCTGAGCGTCTGGAAAATGGAACTGCTATGCAGTGAGATAAGAATATCTGCGGCAAGGAGCTGGCTTGAAGGCAAAGTGTAATGGGGACACATGACGTGCAAGACGCTTGTTAGTCATACCGCTTGTCCCTACTTCATTGCTGTTACTTCTTCTGCTACCAGGTCATAACTCTCAGTTTTACCCCCAATATGCTGTTCCCTTTGCACAAAATGTCCTTCTCATCCCATGCCTCCTCCAGCGAAGTCCTCAGTAAGGTGGTAGGTCCCCCTCCAGCCACCCCAGTCAGGTAAATGTATCATCTCTGACAGCCCCGTATTCCTTTTGAACAGCCTCCATCTTATTGCTTTATAAGTCTTATTGCTTTATAACACCATTGCACTGGGGATTACGTTTCCAACACATAGATTTTGGGGGACACATTCAGATGATAGCATGGATGATAATAGTAGCTTCGTCCTAGGATTATTTTGAGAAGTGTATAAAGTACTTGGTGCTGGGCTCGGCATGTATTAATCCCTCATTAAATGCTCACATAACTTAATAATAATAATAATGTGTCCTTTTTTTTATGAGACTGAGTCTTGCTCTATTGCCCAGGCTGGAGTGCAGTGGTAGAATCTCGGCTCACTGCAACCTCCACCTCCTGGGTTCAAGCAATTCTCATGCCTCAGCCTCCTGAGCAGCTGGGATTACAGGTGCCCACCACCGTGCCAGGCTAATTTTTTTATTTTTAGTAGAGATGGGGTTTCATCATGTTGGCCAGGCTGGTCTCGAACTCCTGACCTCAAGTGATCTGCCTGCCTCAGCCTCCAAAAGTGCTGGGATTACAGGTGTGAGCCCACTGCCCCTGGCCAGCTCCTAAGGGTTCTTTATGAAGATTTGTGAGGGGCCAGTTTGGAGGGTTGGATGGAGGGCTGGGCAGGCCAGTGAGAAGGGAAGCTGAGCAATTGTCCAGCTCACAGAAAATGCTGTGGCCAGGACTGAGATATGGGCAGGCAGATGACATCAGGGCTGTTCTTGGGGTTGAATAAGCAGGACTTGGTGACATTGGTCACAGGTGGTCGAGGAAGGGAGAAATTTTAGACAACCCAGCCTCGAGTTCTTTCTGAGCCAGCTTTGAAATTTTAAACAGCTGTGTTTTCTCACTTGGTGAAAGTCACTCAGTCCTGAGACTTCCCCACTGCGGGCTCCAGGAGACCTGACCTTTCATCAGTATTTACAGTATCGACCAGCTAATTTTAGACACTAACACCAGCAGGATAATAGGGTAAAAGGTGACCTCACTGGAGCTGCTCTAGCCGGTGCGCTTCCCAAGATAGTGTCATTCACGGATGAAGCCAGGGTTCATTGGAGGCCGACTTCGGGCCCAGCCTGGGCATCGATGGTGTGTGTATAAATAACTCATCCTTGTTAAGTCAGTAGAGAGAAGGCATCTTTTCCAAGGGGGTGGCCCCCAGCTTTCTGGTTCAGGCTCTCTTCTGGCTGGACATTGATCCCCAGTGACCTCGCCCACTCCCCTGCCTTCCCCAAACCCCTTCAGCACCTTCCTGTTTCCCAGCATGCTCTGACCTTCACCTCAGCAGCCCTTCCTCCAAGGCTCTTCTAAGGCTGGGCTCCCACCTTGGCAGGGACTTCCTGGAGCAGGAGAGAGCCAGAGGTGGGAGCACAGCACCCCTGGGATGGCATTCCGGCAGTCACCAGACCAGTTATTAGCTGTGGCCCTTAAGCAATTTGTTCAACTACTCCGAGCCTCAGTTTCCCTAGCTGTAAAATGGTGATCGTCTTAGTGAAGCAAGTGTGAGAGACACTGGTGTGAGGGCAAGAGCTGGCTCCTTCCTTCTCCGAGAAGGGTTTAGCCTCTAAGTAGCTCCTTGGAGCGCGGCAACACACGCTGTCCCCTTGACACCACCTCCAGGTCTAATGCCTCTGTCTCTGTGTTTGCTGGAAACCGTCCAGCACCGTCTGGCCCCGTTGTGAGCAGCCTGTGGAGCTGCGTGCGGCCGCTCCCCCATGGCGCTGCCACCAGCTTCTGTGTCGGGAACGGGCTGGAGCCTCCCGTCTGGGCTCGGACTCCTTGTTCCTCTCCTCTCCTCTCCAAGGACTCGTTCACCTTAAAGCAGTTGGGAAAAGAATGTCCTCTATGCAGGCTCTAAACCTCAAGGGTTGAAGGGCTGGCATGGCCATTGTTTTCTGGGGACTGGTTAATTCATGGAGACACCCCCAGGGTTTTATTTCTCCCTGGACAACAACAAGATGAAGTCAGATAAACCACCTGTTCGGTTTTCATTGCTATAAAGGAACACTTTAGGCTGGGTAATTTGAAAGAAAGAA
>NC_045449.1:5802820-5822449 GCF_002776525.5 Piliocolobus tephrosceles
GGAAGCTTAAGATCATCGTGGAAGGTGGAGCAGAGGAGGTGTGTCACATGGCCAGGGAAGGAACAGGAGACGGGGTGGGGAGGTCTCAGACTTTTTTTTTGTCTTTTGAGATGGAGTCTCACTCTATTGCCCAGGCTGGAGTGCAATGGCACAATCTCAGCTCACTGCAACCTCCACCTCCCAGGTTCAAGCGATTCTCCTGCCTCAGCCTTCCAAGTAACCAGGATTACAGGTGCCCGCCACCACGGCCAGCTAATTTTTGTCTTTTTAGCAGAGATGGGGTTTCACCATGTTGGCCAGGCTGATCTTGAGCTCCTGACCTCTGGTGATCCACCTGCCTTGACTTCCCAAAGTGCTGGGATTACAGGCATGAGCCACCGCACCCGGCCTCCCAGACTCTTTTTAACCATCAGGTCTCTCAGTGAGTCATCAGCATGGGAAGGGCACCAAGCCATTCACAAGGGATCTGTCCCCATAACCCAGATGGCTCCCATCAGGCCTCACCTCCAACACTGGGGATCCCATTGCAGCATGAGATTTAGAGGGGACAAATATCCAAACTGTATCCCCGCTGTTCTCAGTTTGGCTTTGCCATTTACGTTCTCTCCTTCACCCTTCCCTGTAGGTGGCGTCTTTCAGTCTGAACCCCGAGAAAGCCAGAGGGTGGAAGGACACCAGGAAGAACGACAGGGTGGAAGAGCGCGGAGTGTTATCTATCGAGGCTGGGCTCACGGGCTCTCCTCTGTGAGGAGCGCAGACGATCAAGGCAGGCATGGAAAAGCTGAGTGCAGCGGAGCAGGGTTAGCAGGAGGCACTTCTGCAGGCAGGGCGGGCCAGTTGCTGGTGGCATTCTCATTATTAGCCACAACGACCCTAAACAACACTCGCACGCACTTAGGAGCACTTTGCAGCTTCTAATGAACTTCTGTAGTCATTTCTTCATTTGAAACTTGCAAGAGGCACAGCAAGGAATTAATTAGTTAAACCATTCATTTATTCAGTGATAGAGCCCTTATTAGATACATAACAATGTGTTAGACTGTTAACTTACATCATTAGCCCTTTTACAGAGAGGAAACTGGAGCCCAAGGAGGTTAAAAAATCTCACCCTCAGTCTGGAAAGCTGGGATGGGCTTGAACCAACGAGTCACCATTTATCTGTGCTTGGTGCCCAGGCAGCTCAGCGGCAGAGCCGAATCTGGCAGGTCCTGCTCTGAGGAGCCCACAGTTTCTGCTTCCCCTGGGCTCTGTGCATGGAACAGCTTAGAGAAGACCCAGGAGACGAAACTGGTCATCCAGAGCAAGAAGACATGGCCTTCCCAGATGATATTAACTAGGGGCAAAAGTAGGCAGTGGTGGTGGGCAACTTGGGGGATTATAAGTTGTCTTTGCTTTGGGGGAGATTTCTAGACTCTTTCTTGGAGGCTTTCATTACTGATTGGGGAACAGTTTCTAGTGCAAAAAGATTTAGCTCCAAGATATAATAAAACCACACTTAAAAATTCAGTGAACTTTGGAGCATCTAAAAGCTGAAGGAAAAGAGAACTTTCTGATAAAGTAACAATAATCCCGCTCTGAAAGCAGTTGCCATGGTTACGCACAAGTCTCTGGGTTGTTTTTTATTAGGCAAGAGATGGTAAATGTTTTCCCAGGGTAAGTCCAACTGACCACACTGGCCTGAGGGAGGTGAGGGAGCCCTGGGGCCCCAGCCAAACCCCTCTGCGGCAGCTGGAACTGCTGCCCAAAGGATGGGCGCAGCCAGGCAGAACCTGACACTCGGGAAACCTTTCCTCTGCTCATTGGTCAGGGGAGCAGGGCAAACTGAGCCCCACATTCCGACAATAATCATTCTGTGACTATGAGGATGGCAATCACAACCAGATCCACTGACTGGGTGCTGGGCAGGTGCTAAGCTAAATGCTGTATGTGTCTTAGTTCAGGTGGCCTTGACCGTAGCCTCATGAAGGAAGTACTATTCCCACGCTACAGATGAGTCAACCGAGGCTCAGAGGAGCTAAGACACTCACCAGATGTCACAGGAAATGGTGAGGCTGGAATTTCAATGCAGGTCACCTGGACACCAAAGTCCAGAGGATGGGGTAGGAACCCTGTTTTTCTGTTTTCTTTCTTTTCTTTCTTTTCCTTTTTTTAAGATGAAGTCTCGCTCTGTCCCCAGGCTGGAGTACTGTGGCGCAATCTTGGCTCACTGCAACCTCTGCCTCCCAGGTTCAAGCGATTCTCCTGTCTCAGCCTCCCAAGTAGCTGGGACTACAGGCACCCACCACCACCCCTGGCTAACTTTTGTATTTGTTAATAGAGACAGGGTTTCACCATAGTGGCCAGGATGGTCTCAATCTCCTGACCTCGTGATCTGCCCGTCTTGGACTCCTGTGTTTAACTAAGAGGACAGAACTTTGAGGCAGCCCTTCTTCTGCCTCATCTTTTCCCAGTGACATCTTACTAGTGTCCTTCTCCTAAGGTGAGGTTAAGCATTATTCGCCAGCCAGTGATAGCTCTCTCCCTCGCTTGGTTTACCTGGGCACTTCAAGATGCCTCGCCAAATGCCCAGCTTGGATCTCGGTACTCCATTCCAAGTATTCTCTGCCAATGAGCCACCTGGAAAAATATGATCTCAATTGGCGGCAGAGTGAGGATGTGAGCTCAGGCTACTTTTGACTCTCCTGTTTGAGGCACCACCAGATCTGCCTCTGGGGTGGTGGCCCTGGAAACACCAACACATAATGCCAGTCCCTGCCTTCAAGGTGCTTACAGTCTGCAGGGGGAAATACACAGGCAGTTCCAAGGCCCTCATGGTTTCTCTTGTGATACAGGGAGTCATGGGAAGCTACAGGACCTAGAGGCCACGAATCAGCTTTACCTTGGAGTCAAGGAAAGGGTTACAAAGAGTGTAGTAACCTTTGGTTTAGGAAAAGTGCAGAAAAGAATTAATACAGTAATACAGCAAGCTTGAAGCTTCTATCTTTAGAAGAGCTTGCTTGCAAGGTAGGCCCTTGGCTGGAGTCATAGAACTTGGCTTTTGAAACATTCTTTCACGGATAAAGTTGTTTTGCTTTGCCTGGACTCTTTGCACAATGTGTTTTATGTATTTTCCTGATGGGAGTCTGAAATGTTGGTAGTTGCTAGGCAAAGAGTGCCTACGTGATCAACTCCCAATTAAAAACAAAACAAAACAAAAATCCCACCCTAAAATCCGAGTCTCAAACAGGCTTTCCTAGGCAGAAACTTTACATACATGTTGCTGTAATTTTTGCTGCTGGAGAAAAGAGCGTGCTCAGCGTGTCCCTTCCTCAGTGTGTCAGGGGAGGGAGAGAAAACCTGTGCTTGGATTTCTCCGGAGTCCCTCTGATGTCTTTTCCCCATATAGATCCTGTTGTGTTTTCTTTTACTGCAATAAACTATAGCCATGAAGTCAATTATGCTGAGCCCCATGATTTCTTCTTCTAGTGACCCAGTGAGCATGTGGGTGGTCTTAGGCCCCCCTAGAGTAGAAAAGATGAATGAGATTTTAATGGGAAGAACAGGAAGAGGGGATTCCAGGTATAGGAAACAGCATATGCAAACTCACAGAAGCATGGAAGTGCATGGTTTGGGCAGGGAATGGTGTGGCCTGCAGCTAACTAAGGGAAGGTGCTGATAAACTTGAAAAAGTTCGGAGGAACTGGGCTGTGAGGGGCCTGAGTGCTAGGCTAAGGTGTCTGGATTTTCTCTTACGAGCAATGGAAAACATTGGGTATTCTTCTAAAGGAAGGTGCTGATAAACTTGAAAAAGTTCGGAGGAACTGGGCTGTGAGGGGCCTGAGTGCTAGGCTAAGGTGTCTGGATTTTATCTTGCGAGCAATGGAAAACATTGGGTATACTTAATAAGAGAAATAACAGTCAGGGGGATGTTACTGTTACAACAATTGCTCTAGTAGCCAGTGTGTAGGGCTAATCGTGAGGGAGGAAACAGGAGGCTGGAAGGCAGGCCTTGGAGGAGGCATGGCAGAGATGCAGATGTAACCTGTCTGAGCCGAGTGCTCCCTAGAGCCTCCTTGCCAACCCTCCTTCTCCTGTTCCATCCTTCCCAGTGTCCAAGAACCCTAGACGCTTGCTTGGCTCATTCTGATAGGGCTGGCTGGACTGTGCAGTCTATTGCTACTGTCCCAGGGCCTTGAAGAAAACTAGCCCAGCCCAGTTGCATTTAAGTCCACTCCTGAGCAATGCTCATGATGGTCTATAGGGTCTAACCCAGTGGTTCTCAACTGGGGGCAATTTCCTCTCTTCTCCAAAGGACATTTGGCCATGCCTGGAGATGTTTTGGTTGTCACAACTGGGGGTGAGGTGCTACTGGCATCTAGTGGGTAAAGGCCAGAGATGCTGCTTCACATTCTATGTTCACGGGACAGCCTCCCAGAACAAAAATGTATCAGGCCCAAAATGTCAGCAGTGCCAATGTTGAGAAACTCTTTTCTGGATTAGCACTGTCCGGTGGAATTTATTGCAGTGATTGAAACGTCCTATCATTCTGCACCATCTAAGGTAACCACTAACCACATGTGGCAATTGAGCCCCTGAAAGGTGGCTGGTTGGGATTGAAGAGCTCAAATGTCAAGTGTAGTTCATTTTAATTAATTTGATTTTGGTCTTAAGTAGCCACACGTGGCTGGCTAATGGCTACTGTGTCAGGAGCATGCCATATCAGATCTGCAAGCTCACCAGGCTGCCGGCATTCTTCAGTTCCTGAGGATAATGTCCTTAGTTTACACCCTCTGGCTCCAGTATTTTCCCCAGAGCACATCCTCTGGGAAGAGGAGCCTCCAGCCAGAGCCACCTCTGGGCCAGACAAAAACCATGGGCCAGACAAAAACCACAGCCCAGACTTGGAGGCTGAGCACAGCTCAAGGTACGTTCTCCGGGGGCTTCCCCTAGACCTGAGTCAGGCCCATCTCAGACCGCATCGCTGAACTTCAGATGCGAGAAAGAAGCTTGGCTCTTGAAGCTTTTAGTTTTTTTTCCCCAACAGGCCCCTACTTTGCCAAATTTTCTCCAAGTCACCAGCTCTGGAATATTGGGAGGCGCAGCCGTGATCAAACCTCAGGAAAGGTCCCTTGGTTCCTTTCTGCTGGGAGAGTGAGAGCTCCTTGGTGCACCTTATTCCATTACTAAGGTGCCTTCTTGCAGAGATACTTCCCAGGAAAGAAAAAAATCTGCTTCAAGATGACTTAATGTCCCTACATAGGCAGAGAAGACACTGACAAATTCAAACAGCCATGTCTCTGACTTAAAAAAATTTAGGTTATGCCTAATAAGGCACAAACCTTAGAGAAGAATATCAGATAAGGCTTGAATGCAAACTGTGGCAGTGGCATGGAGCAGATGTGCATACTGGATATGTATGAGTGACAGTAGAATGAATAAAGCATCATGAGGTTTAGAATATTCTTCTTCCCCTTTTAGAAATGAGGAAAGTAAAGCTCAGACAGGCTAAATGACTTCCCCAAAGTAACAGGACAAGTATATGGCAGAATCAAGATTTGAACCCAAGTTGATCAGACTCCAAACCCCACACTCCTTTTTATACTTCTTTTTTGAGATGGAGTCTTGCTCTGTCACCCAGGCTGAAGTGCAGTGGCCTCATCTCGGTTCACTGCAACCTCTGCCTCCTGGGTTCAAGCGATTTACCTGCCTCAGCCTCCCGAGTAGCTGGGATTACAGGTGTGCGCCACCACGCCCAGCTAATTTTTGTAGTTTTAGTAGAGATGGGGTTTCACCATGTTGGCCAGGCTAGTCTCCAACTCCTGACCTCAAGCGATCCATCCTCCTTGGCCTCCCAAAATGCTGGGATTACAGGTGTAAGCCCCTGCGCCCAGCCTAAACCCCACACTCTTCACCACCGAGGCACCTGTGGGAAGGTGTCTGCAAACTGGAAAGGCAGGGCTGTCCAAGAAATCTCCTGAAGTCACTTGCCCAGGGAAGGTTCCCAGATTTTCTGGAGGCCTAGACAGGCTATGATGCGGGCCTACAGCATCCCCAAAACATCCAAAGAAGCGATGAACAGAGAGGCTCTCCTGTTCTGCTTGGGAAGGCAGCCATGCCGCTAATTGGCTTCAGGGATAAAGATGTGGTTGGGGGATGGGTATTTACTTCACAGTGGGAAACATACATTTCAATTTGCTTGATCAAAACCCAGTCTGGTGCTCTGAGGAGACTGTGGGTTGGGGCGACTGGGGAGCTGGCAGGGACAGGCACTGGGCTGGGATGGCCGGGAAACAACTCAGCTTTAAAGTGTTTGCACCGCTTCCTAATTAAAGAATAAGCCCACAAAGAAGGGAGTTGAGTAATGTTCAGGAATTGGAATCAGGGCAGCTGCAAATCTCCATGTTGAAAATTAATCCCCTTTCTGGCTCTAAGACAATATACTTTGGTATTTTGTCAGATGAATGTGGCTTTACCACTACTATCCAATGGGGCTCTCCAGAGTTGAAATGCAAGTCCTGGAGCAAGGATGGCAAACACAGAACAAATGTCTGCTAGCTACCAACCTGCACCCGTGACAGACATCACTAATCAATCAAAGCACACGTTCCCATGAAGGCTAAACAGAGCTTGAGAGTTATTTTTAAGGCAGCACTTCAGACAGCCACTAACAATGGAATCAAATTGAAACATAAAATCTATTTGCAGTGCCTGCCCTTGAAGTCAGGTATGGTCTGAGAGGACAGATAGGTCTTGCTTAAAGTAAGTCCGCTAGACCAAAGTTTTAAAAGCCATTAGGATGCTGGGGTGGGCCCAATAAAAGAGTGGGTGAACCCATAGTCAGGAAACTAGCGAGACTCCAGTTCAGTCCGTCCTTTCCGTTACATCTTGTGTTTTCTCTCAGTTAAGTGATTGACGAAGCCTCTACTTGACCAGCTCAGTGATGAGGAACTCACGATCTTACAAGGAAGCCTATGACTTTTTTTGCTCAGCTCTGAACTACAGGTCACGAAGTCAGCTGGCCCTGGGTTTGTGTCCTGGCTTGTCCTGTTCTAACGGTGACTCTGAGCAAGCCACATCGTCTTTCATCTATAAAGCGTGGGGAAGTCGTGCCTGGTTCAGGGAGGTGTGATGTATAACTGAACATATGTTAAAAAAAAAAAAAAAAAAAGCTTGCAGAATGCCAGCCGGGCATGGTGGCTCATGCCTGTAATCCCAGCACTTTGGGAGGCCGAGGCAGGTGGATCACAAGGTCAGGAGATCGAGACCATCCTGGCTAACACGGTGAAACCCTGTCTCTACTAAAAATACAAAACATTAGCCAGGTGTGGTGGCGGGCGCCCGTAGTCCCAGCTATTCGGGGGGCTGAGGCAGGAAAATGGCGTGAACTTGGGAGGCGGAGCTTGCAGTGAGCAGAGATCACGCCACTGCACTCCAGCCTGGGCGACAGAGCAAGACTCCATCTCAAAAACAAACAAGCAAGCAAACAAACAAACAAACAAACAAAACTTGCAAAATGCTTCACATGTGGTTGGTGCACAAAGCGTACAGATCTTCGTTTCTACGTTGTGCCCAGATCTGCCTTATTGAAGCTTCCAACACTGGTTCCTTGGGGACCTCAGAATATATCTGCCTCCTCCTCCCCATGACAGCCTGGCAGATGTTTAAAGACACATTTGAACACAGAGTGTCACACCTTTTCCCGTTCCTTCAACATTGACAGAAATCTTCTGTCTAATGCTCGTTGCCTCTGTACTTGCTCTTAGCATGTGGACCAAACTCTCAGGTTATCTCTGACCATACCTGGGCAGCAGGACTTTCACCTCCCTCCTTCTGTACCCTAGACGCCGATTCACTCATTCACTAATTCATTCACATGTTCGTTCACTTAATAAATACATCGCCAAGTTCCTGCTAGGTCACAGGCACTTTGCTAGGAACAGAGAATACAGTGACGACCTCAATAATTGACACAACTCCCCTGCCCTTTGTTGGTGAATTCGGGCATTGTTCTGCAAATTCATAGATTCCAGAAATATCTAATTGTGTATGTTACCCTGCAAGAAGTTATAGATGTAGCAGAAAATAAGGCTAATGTAGTTCCTGCTTTTTGTTCATTCAACCACTTAACGATTATTTATTAATTTGTTGAGCAGACTTGAAGTTGGACAAACAAGGAACCACTGGCATAAATATTATGAAGACATGTAGGTGCTGTGGGAGACTAGGAAAGGGATTTGCCTTGGTCTTTTTATTTTATTAGTGTGATACACACACACACACACAGCGTATTTATTTATGGATTTATTTATTTGTTTTTGAGATGGAGTCTCACTTTGTCACCAGGTTGTTGTGCAGTGGCACAATCTCGGCTCACCACAGTCTCCACCTCCTAGGTTCAAGCAATTCTCCTGTCTTAGCCTCCCAAGTAGCTGGGATTTCAGATGCACACCACCACCTGGGACAGGGTTTCACCATGTTGGTCAGGCTGGTCTCAAACTTCTGACCTCAGGTGATCTGCTCGCCTCGGCCTCCCAAAGTACTGGGATGACAGGCATGAGCCACTGCGCCTGGTCGCATACGTATATTTGTATATAGTATATGTATGTATTTGTATATAGTGTATATATTTGTGTATATATACACTACACACCCAGTACATATATTTTGTGTGTATATATAGTATATATTTTTATATAGTATATATTTTGTATATATGACATTTCGTATATATTTATGCATATATTTATATTTATTTGCCATTTTAAGTACATATTGGTTACATGTAATCAGTGGCATTAATTACATTCACAACATTATATAACCATCACCACTATCTGTTTCCAAAATTTTTTCATCCCCCCAAACAAACGGCCCATTAAGCAATTATTCCTCATTCTCTCCTCTCCCAGCCCCTGGTGGCCTCTAATCTACTTTCTGTTTCTATAAATTTGCCTATTCTGGATATTTCGTATGAACAGAAAAATACGAAATGTATCCTTTGTGTCTGCATCTTTCACCTAGCATAATATTTCCAAGGTTCATCCGTGTTGTGGCAGGTATCAGAGCTGGTTAATATTTTTATGGCTGAATGAAATTTCACTGAATGGGTGTACCCACACAGTGAACCCATTTTGTTCATTCATCTGTTGATAGACCCTTGAGTTGTTTCCCCCTTTGGCTTTTATGAATAATGTTACTATGAACATGTGCATGTGAGTGTCTGCTTAGTCCCTATTTTCAAATATTTTGAGTATAGATGGTCTTAGTAATACCTACATTTTAGGTGCACAGAACTGGATTAAGCACAATCCTTAGTTCATGTTGTGGACCAAATGGTATTTCCCCCTAGTTCATATGTTGAACCTCTATCCCCCAGTTTGACTGTAACTGGAGACAGGACTGTCAAGAATGTAATTAAGGTTACACGAAGTCATAATGATGAAGCCTTACTCCAAATAGGACTGGTGTCTTTAGACGGAGACAAAGAGACACCAGGAGCTCAGGCCCACAGAGGAAAGGCCACGTGAAGACACAGCAAGAAGACAGCCATCCCTAAGCCAGGAAAAGTGCCCTCACCAGAAACCAACCCTCCTGACACCTTGATCTTGGACTTTCAGCCTCTAGAACTGTGAAAAAATAAATTTCTGTTGTTTAAACCACCCAGTTTTTTGTATTCTGTTATGGCAGCCTGAGCAGATGAATACGTTTTTATAATACACTTTCATTTTTGGTCCATGTGTGATCCAATTTTATTATTAATTAATTATCAATTATTTGGTTACCTTGAGTTCCTTGAGTTGTAGTTCTTTTTTTTTTTTTTTTTTTAATTTTAGAGACAGGTTTTGCCATGTTGTCCAGGCTGGTCTCAAACTCCTGAACTCATGTGATCCACCTGCCTCGGCCTCCCAAAGTGCTGGGATTACAGACGTGAGCCACGGTGTCTGGCCCAGTTGTAGTTCTTTACATGTTATTGACACTAATCCTTGTATGTATTATATCTTCTTCTAGCCTTATTGAGTATGATATGAAGTGTAGGCATCAAGCTGTACTTCTTCCTAGATGAATACCTAATTAAAATAGCACTATTTATTTAAAAACAAAATAACAAAATAGAAAACAAAACAAAAAAAATCCTTCCCTTTTCCATTGTCTTGATATGTAAGTCTATTGTCTATCTGCGTATGAATCTTTTTCTGGACTCTATTAGTCTATTTTTCTATTTTTGCACCATTTCCTTAACTGACTGAACTACTCTGGCATCAAAATAAGTCCTGTTATTTGTTAGCATAAGTCATTTCTCCTGGATCTTCTTTGTCAGAAATGTCCTGGCTTTACTCCTACATACCTACTTTCTACAGGCTTTACTCCTACATACAAATGTCGACTCATTTTAGAAGCTGCTGTTAAAAATTTAGCACTCTGGAATTTTGATTGGAATTTTATTGGATCTGAGCACCTTCATGATATTAAGACTGACCCTGTTCATGAATGTTGTATAGCTCTAGCTCCATCCTGTGACTTAAACAATTATTAAAATTTATCCAGGTAAAAAAGTCAAGAAGGAGCAGGAAAACAAACCAGCAAGCTGCATGTACAAAGGCCCTGGGGCCTGAATAGGTAGAATTCACTGGCAGCATGGGGAGATGGTTAATATAACTGAAGCACAGAATGAGGAGGAATGAGGGAGAGATGAGATTAAAGATGAAAGCAGTGCTGTAAGGATCTGGAGAGTTCTAAGAAGATCACTGCTATGACCAGAATTTCATTCTAGAAGGACTACTCTGAGGAGGGAAGAATGGACTAGGGGAGGGGGAAGAACAGAAACAAGGAGACAAGGAAATTACTGCTGTTGTCTGCGAGAGAGACAGCTCGGACCAGGGTGTAGTCAGTGGTGTTGGAGAGAAGTGAACAGATTTGAAGTTTATTTAGAAAGTAAATTTGGGGCCGGGCGCGGTGGCTCACGCCTGTAATCCTAGCACTTTGGGAGGCTGAGGCAGGTGGATCACGAGGTCAGGAGTTCACGACCAGCCCAGCCAAGATGGTGAAACCCTGTCTCTGCTAAAAACAGAAAAAATTAGCCAGGCATGGTGGCGGTCACCTGTAATCCCAGCGACTCGGGAGGCTGAGGCAGAGAATTGCTTGAACCCGGCAGGCAGAAGTTGCAGTGAGCCAAGGTCGTGCCACTGCTCTCCAGCCTGGGCAACAGAGTGAGAATTAAAAAAAAAAAGGAAATTTGGAATCAACAGGATATAGTGACTAGTCATGTGTGAGGGAGACAGGTAGGAGGAAAGAATGATGCCTTAGTTTCTGGTTTGGGTGACAGAACAAGCAGGGTTACCAATTGTTAGAAGGAAACTCCTTTTTCCCCACTCCTGGTTCTCAGGAGAAGAGATTTGCCCCTGAGCACACATGACCTTTCTCCAGCTTTTCACATGCTTACTCTTCTGACAGGTAAACTCAGGAAGAATAACTGCGCTAGGCTTTGTCCTTCTTCTTTTGGTCAAGAACTTTTGCTCTCTGAAGTCAGAGGGCAAAAGTTTTCTGCTCTTCTAAGACGTAAGACTCACTTGGGCAGAACCCTCCATGCTGCAGGCTGGCGCTGCCTGGGACCAGGTGGATACACCTGCCGGTTCGGGGGTTTAGGACTAGGAAGCCACTTGTCTAATAGACCCAAGGCCACATTTTCCACCTGGCTTCTAGAAGTAACAAACTTGTTATTGTGGCCTTTATCTTTACTTTTTATTTATTTCACGACTTGTTCAAAACCTAGGAGAAGTAGCAGGGTACCACTCGGTAGGGATTTCTTCACAAATCCTTAATATTTCGTGCGCTGGGGTAGAAAAAAATAGGTCTGGAATTCAGGAAGTCACATTTGTACATGGAGCGGTTTCAGGGGCAGCAAGAGCTTGTGGTTATGACTCTGGGCATCACATTTTAACCTTCGTAGTTTCCAGACACCTGGATTCGTCCAGATAGGTTCTGTATAGCTGTGTGGTTGTCTTTTAACAGTTCTTGTAGGGACAGGCAGGTTGTGCCTTAGGCCAAGTGATACGTTGACTTTGTGGGTGACTGTAGCTTTTGATCCATGCAGAAAAAAATTGAGGTCCCTGAACACCTCCCCAATAAATAGCACCTTATTCCTCACTCAGGGTGTGAAAGAGTTGAACAAACAAACAAAAAATAAAGATAGAGGCGCACAAATCTTTCACTACGGCATCCAGCCAGGCACAGTGGGACCTGGCTGTGCTCTGCTACCTGGACCAGGGCAGGTGGTCCCCCTGCAGGGATGGAGCAGTAGAGTCCCTGCTTCCTGTGGCAGCTCACTTCTGAGAGGATGAAGGAACAAAGACTGGGGGGGAGCTTTGAAAAAGGCTTCTGTGAATCGCTTGGACCCGGGAGGCGGAGGTGGCAGTGAGCCGAGATCGCGCCACTGCACTCCAGCCTGGGCGACAGAGCAAGACTCCGTCTAAAAAAAAGAAAAAGAAAAGGAAAAGCTCTCTGCATGCGAACCAGGAAAGGCGAGAAGACACTCCCTTCAACTCCGTTCTTTGAGATGGCCACTCAGGAAGAAGAGCATCCAGCTGGCTTCCTAGAAGTCTTCCAGTGCACAGAGCCCTTTGCAAAAGCTGTAAATCCAACAGTCAGCATATTGGGTTTCCTGTGAGGAATCCTGAGCAGGCACACTCTTTTCTTTCCTTTGCATCTTCACCTGGCCCTGTTCTGCTCTGGGAAGGAGCTAGGCAGGGGCCAGTTAGGGTCAATAGGTGCTGGTTCTAGAAACACCTTAGGTGCTGGGAATTCCCTGCCTGCCACTATGCCCTGAGCTCACGGGGCCACTGGCTGTGAAACAGGTCCTCTGTTATTTACTTTGACATTAGGGCCCAAGTAAATAATTCAGCAGTGTTTCTGCCCTTGTAGCACGTTCAGCCGCGGCAATTAACTAAGGTTCTGCTGGGATTGCCTTGTTTCCAGCATTTTCTGACCTCTGACCCCAGTGAATTTAATTTCTGCTCCTTTAATAATTTCTGAGGGTGTCGATTCTGTCGAGTGAGCAGGTTCCCTCCTGCAGAAATCAGCTTAAATTCTGAGGCTGCACACTGCATATTCAAGAAGACCGAGCCCTGATTTATTTCGGGTGCAAGCAGGAGAGGTGAGCAGGACTTGTTCTGCATGCAGCTGAGGGGCCAGGCATAGCCCTACCTGAGTGTGTGGCCTTAGGGGTGGTCTTTTCCTGGGTGAGTTGCTGCCTCGGAGGCTTTTGGCCCTGGGATAGGCCCCTTTCCTGGATTCCTGCGGGAACCAGAATAGCTGTGAGATTGCATGGTGTTCTAGTGGGACATGCAAACCCCTCCCTCATCGCTCATTCATTCCTTAAGTCAACAACAGCATATGTTCCAAGCACCGGGCTGGGTCCTAGAGGTGGTAAAGATGAGAAATACGTGGTGCTTTAGCGGTCCTTTATGGCCCTTTAGGGAAAGATAGATGTGTGTGGTAGATGGGTGCAGAAGGATTGAGTTAGGCTGGAGGGTGAGGTCACCTCATAGCTCGGGGTCATCGATGAGCACCTGAGCCTGGAGGGGCCAATCAAGCCTCAGTCTGCAGAACTTTGCAACTGAATCAGGAACGACCCAACTTTCTAGTGGCTAGAACCATAGGTACAGTTAGAAGCCTGCGGGGTGGCACTTTTTATTTTTATTTTTAAACCGAGTCTCAATCTGTCTCCCAGGCTGGAGTGCAGTGGTGCAATCTCAGCTCACTGCAGCGTCTGCCTCCCGGGTTCAAGCAATTCTCCTGCCTCAACCTCCTGAGTAGGTGGGACTACAGGCACATGGCTACTTTTTGTATTTTTTAGTAGAGACAGAGTTTCACCATGTTGGTCAGGCTGGTCTTAATTTCCTGACCTCGTGATCCACCCTCCTCGGCCTCCCAAACTGCTAGGATGCAGGTGTGAGCCCCTGCGCCCAGCCGGGGTGACACTTTTTAAGTTTGTGGCTAAATCGAGGAGGATGCTGGTCTGCAGAGAGAGACGACAGATGGTGAAAGAGAGAGAGAGAGAGAAAGAAAGAGAGAGAGAAAGAAAGAGGCCAATGCTCAGAGAAAAGCAGAAGTAAAAGGGGGAAAGTGCGTAATTGCTGCATTTCCAGAGATTTTCCAAGTTTCTATTCCAAACCTTATGGATGCCCAGCAAGGTAGCTTGAACAAGTGCCTGACGCTTATAAACAAAAGTGTTCGTAGAGTGTCATGACAGGCAGTTGTGATATACTGAAACAATTGTAACATGGATAGGAGAGGAAGCTGCAGGAGCACGAACTGAGGACCTTTAACTCCAGATGATGGAGTCAGGCCGGCGAAGAAAGGCTTCCCAAAAAATGGACACTCAATCCCAGTCAGGAAGGACTAATACCAGTGACCAACATCATTTACCTCTCACCCTAGGACAGACACTCTTACAGATGCTCTCTGATTATCTGTAACTTCGTTTTTGTAGCAGCCTAGGAAATAGGGATGATGATGATCCCATTTTTCAGATGGGAAGACTAAGGCTCGGAGAGGCGAAGTTGCTTGCCTAAGATCATCGCATCTCGGCAGTGGTGGAGCTGAGATTTGCACCCTCGCCCCTGGCTTTGTTCTGCCACTGGGCTTGACTGCCTCCCTGCCCCCTGTACCCCTCCACATGGTTTACCACAAGGGCAAGGAGCAGGCAGGGAGGCACTTCGTGTAGAGGAGACGGCGTGGACAGAGAAACGTAGAGAGGAGGAGGAGAGAACAGTGAGCCTGGGCAGGATCTGCTACCCGATTTGTAGGGCCCAGTGCAAAATGAGAGTGTTTCAAGATGGCAAGAGCAGGACATTAAACCAGGTGTGGACCTTTCTAGATCCTGGGCCCTGGGAGCCTGTGCACCCCGGAAGACAGCCAGGCGTTTGGGTAAGCACCCACCATTGCTTCCTGCCAGCGGCTCAAGAGGGAAACCTTGTGACTCCGGCAGGGCCAGGGGGAGACCACTCGATAATTCCCCAGTACAGCCAGCACAGTCTCCTCGTGGTGGGGACTGTGGTCCCAGATGAGGGCAGGGTGGGCCTTTTTTTGCAAAGCCAGAGGGTGTGGATTCAGACCTGCAGGGGACGAGGAGCCAGTAAAAGATTTTGAGAAACCAGCGATGCCATCTAAGATTGTGTTTCCACATAGCAGAGCACTGGAAGCACTAAAAAGAGGGGCTGGATGGGTGGCAGTCATCGTTCCTGCAAGTGATTCCAAAAGGCCAGGCCTTCCCTTCCCTTCCCTTCCCTTCCCTTCCCTTCCCTCCCCTCCCCTCCCCTCCCCTCCCCTCCCCTTCCCTTCCCTTTCTTTCCTTTCCTTTTTTCTTTCTCTTTCTTTCTTTCTTCTTCTTCTTCTTCTTTTTTTTTTTGAGACAGAGTCTCGCTCTGTCACCCAGGCTGGAGTGCAATGGCAAGATCTTGGCTCACTGCAACCTCCTCCTCCCGGGTTCAAGAGATTCTCCTGTCTCAGCCTCCCGAGTAGCTGGGATTACAGGCACGAGCCACCACGCCTGGCCAATTTTTGTATTTTTAGTACAGATGGGGTTTCCCATATTGGTCAGGCTGATCTCCAACTCCTGACCTCAGGTGATCCGCCCGCCTCGGCCTCCCAAAGTGCTGGGATTACAGGCGTGAGCCACCGCGCCCAGCCAGGGGTTTTCTTAACACAATCTGTTTGGGTTCTCTTGACCATTTGAGAAGATCTGGCCAAGAAAGTTCAGAGGTTGCAGTGAGAAAATACTCATAGAGGGAATGCTGAATCCATTAACACTGTATTTTTTTTTTTTTTAACCTCTCAGCGGGAGGAAAACATTTAAATAGAAGTCATTAGTGAGCATGTTTCTGAAGCCAACAGTGCCTAATAAGTCAAAATTGCTTTCCCTAAAAAATGAAACCTATTGAGGGTTTTCAACCCCTCTTT
The DNA here is from genome assembly GCF_002776525.5 of Piliocolobus tephrosceles. NCBI lineage: Eukaryota > Metazoa > Chordata > Mammalia > Primates > Cercopithecidae > Piliocolobus > Piliocolobus tephrosceles. The sequence continues at coordinate 5,818,757 of NC_045449.1, forward strand.
TTGAAGTGCTCAATTAGGGTGAAGAAAAAAATCCATAGCTCTCCCTGGCTTGAAATTGTTGAAAGGCAGGAGTGCTTTCTGGTTAGGCATTGTCCAACCACAGTGATACAAATCAGCCCTTTAAGATAATTGATCTCTTGGAGAGGTGTTCTGAAATGGGTCCGCTGGGAGCTAAAAGCGTCGTAAATAAGCTGGGCTGGGAGACTGTGCCGGCCACACTGGGGAGTTACAGAGCGATCTCCCAGCTGCTGCCCACCAGAGGAACAGGGACTGGCCTGCTTCCTCCTGAGCCACACAGGCTGATAGATGGCAGGACCCGTGGCTGGCCAGTTCATATCCATTGTCCTCGTGGGACAATGGACCTCAGAATGGGGCAGGGACTGTCCACAGTCCTGCAGCAAAAGGCAGTGGCAGAACCGGTTTCGGGGCCCCACTTCCTGGCTGACCGAGGTGTTAAATGATCCCTCACCAGGCACTGGAACGGTCAGCTCCCTGAGGCCCAGGAGTTGAGTTGAGGGGGGTCAGACCAGCACCAGGACCCAAAGACACTGCAGTAAGTACAAACTCTCAGTGTCATAATGCAAACAAACCCACAAGAGAGCATTTGTGTGTGTGTATGTGTGTGTGTGCAGCTACATAGACGTGTACATACATGTGTACCTGGGAATGCCTCTGGATACATGCCTGTGCTCGTGTGTCTACGTGGATGTGCTGCAGCACATATGTGTGTGTTGTTTATGTGTGTATCTTTTATATGCCCATGCGCGTATATGTGTGAATCTTTTATATGCCCATGTGTGCATATGTGTATTTACACTCATGCATGTGTATGTGTGTGTGCTTGCATATGTGTGTCTGTGATTGGATTGGGGGGCACTTTATTCAGTCTGGAGGAGTCAGAGAATTTAATCCAGGAGGCTGGGCGCAGTGGCTCACGCCTGTAATCCCAGCACTTTGGGAGGCTGAGGTCGGCAGATTACCTGAGGTCAGGAGTTCGAGACCAGCCTGGCTGACATGATGAAACCCCTTATCTACTAAAAATACCAAAAATTAGCTGGGCGTGGTGGCGGGCGCCTGTTGGGAGGGTGAGGCAGGGGTATCATCCAAACCAGAAGGCGGAGGTTACAGTGAGCCGAGATGCACTCCGGCCTGGATAATGGAACAAGGCTCCATCTCAAAAAAAAAAAAAAAAGAGAAAATTTAATCCAGGGGCTGAGGGTAAAGTCTTGGGCAAGGCTGGAAAAACATGGATGGAGAGTCTGGCTGGGTCAGGTGTAGACTGGTTATGGAGTCTGTGTCTTATCTTGTAGGGCCTTGAAGGATCATAAGAAGGGGATGACTTGCCCAAACCTGCATCTTAGATACTATAAATCCCTGCATATAGGATGAAATGACTTTTCCCTCAGGAAAGATTCCTTCCAAAATGTGTCGCGTAACAAAGAGGGCATTGCCTAGATTATTTCAAAAAGCAGTACTGTTTGCAGAAAGTCATGGTAGCTTGAAACCCTGTCAGTCTGTCAGTAAAAATAAAAGGAGACAAATACATTGAACACAGATGGAGTAGTTAATTATCCCTGAGAGCCTGACCCCATGATTGTTGGATGTTTTGTAGCAACCCTTTCAAGGGTAATTTTAAGCAAGCGAGGAAGAGAGTTGTTTATGCTGAGGGCAAGATCCTGAAGATAGGTAAAGAGGTGCTTGTGGTTTGGGTGTGGAGGACTGAGGTCTGCCCTTATGAGAGATGAAGGATGGCTCTGAATGGACTGCAAGGATGAGCCCTGGAGCAGGGCTGGGGCTGCAGCTGGACCCTGGAGAGGGGGCCCAGGGTCCAGGAGACAGCTGAGCCTGATCTGGGAGGGCGAGGTGGATCCTGCAGGGCAAAGGGTGTCTCTGAAGTGCCGCATTCGTGCAGAGCCAGCTCCGTCCGCCTGCAAATCGAGGTGACAGAGACTTAGTGACTCCTAGTGCTTGCTGTCACTTCCCATTTCGCTGCTCCTCCCAGCTTGGTGGGAACTGGGTGGAGGCTGTCAGAGAGCCTGATGTACACCCGAGCCCTGTCAGCCCTCAGGTGTGAGGAACGAGGAGGGGTGCTGACGCCGGGTCCACCGTCCAGGGCTGCACTAGCTGGGAGCAGGGAGAGGAAGGCGGGCAGGTGCTGAAACTGCCTCTGCACCCGGGGATCCTGAAGGGGAGCAGGTGGCCCCAGCTCTTTGTCCTAAGCTCAGCCTGGGATTCTGAGGGTCAAACTCATACATAAACCAAAAGACCCTGCTCCATGCTCCCCACTACCGGTCGCCATGACAACGGCAGGCCTGGGTGATGGTCAGGATGCACCATCCCTCTCTCCTCCATATCAGGGTTTCCACCCACTGGTGAAGACTGCCCAGCGGTCTCAGCACCAAACTCCAGGAGAAGGCCAAGTGCATTGGGGTTTCCTTGCGCACCTCCAGGCTCCTGCCTCGACCTGTGCTCACACCCCGGGAACTTCTCCCCTTCCCCTAGCATTCCACGTATGTCTGCTGTTCTAGACCCAGGCAAACCACACCATCCCGTCGTCATCCTTGAATACTCATCTTCTCCATCCACTCCATCCACTTCTTTGAAGTGTTCTCCTCTGGTGCTGCTCCTATTCTTTGAAAATGCATTCCTTGTTCTTCTGAGCGGCCCACACTGATGAAAGCAGGATGGGCAGAGCCTTTCTGAATGCTACGGACACCCACTGTGTCTCCAGGTCCTCCACCAGCTCCCAGCCCTTGACCACCTCCTCCTCTACCCCAGCCAGTGTCCAAATCTCACACCTCCCAGACGTGGAAACATAGTCCTACCTCAACACAGCCCTGGGTAGAGATGGAAGGGATGAATGGAGAAGCAAGCTATTGGGTACCATTCATCAAACATATCCTTCCTGAGCCCTGCCCTGTGCAGATGCTGTCTAGGTTCTGGGGAAGCAGCATTCATCAACCCTGGCATGGCCCCTGCCTGTGGATACGTCCAGTGTTAGAAGCAGACGTTAACCCAGTAAGTACCCACATGAGAATATAACTACAAATTAGGACAAAATCTCTGAAGGAAAAGAAATAAGTAAAATCATGCCTGGAAGGTGTGAGTCACAAAGCAAATACCCAACAGGTCTTCTCTTCTCTAACTTCATGATCTGCATTTTTCTGATGAGGAAACTGAGGCTCTGAGGGGTGAGAAGACTTGGGGAACACGTGATCATGTGATTCACAAGTGCCAGAGTCAGCCTGGTCTGCGGAGAGTCTTGATCTTCTGCATTTCTGGTGTGTGTGTGTGTGTGTGTGTGTGTGTGTCTGAGACAGAGTTTTGCTCTTCTTGCTCAGGTTGGAGTACAGTGGCATGATCTCGGCTCACTGCAAACTCCGCCTCCTGGGTTCAAGCGATTCTCCTACCTCAGCCTTCCGAGTAGCTGGGATTACAGGCATGCACCACCAAGCCCAGCTATTGTATTTTTAGTAGAGATGGGGTTTCACCATGTTGGCCAGGCTGGTCTTGAACTCCTGACCTCAGGTGATCCACCCACCTCAGCCTCCCAAAGTGCCGGGATTACAGGTGTGAGCCACGCACCCAGCTAATTTTTTTGTACTTTTAGTAGAGATGGGGTTTCACCATGTTGGCCAGGCTGGTCTTGAACTCCTGACCTCAGGTGATCCACCCATCTCAGCCTTCCAAAGT